>NW_011499845.1:898338-922447 GCF_000495115.2 Populus euphratica | reverse complement strand
CTCCATCAGAAGTCACAACTACACTACGGTCAGTGCACTTCCTCTTATAAAAACTGTCATGTTGATACCTTTCACGACTATAACATAATTTCCTCTTGCGATAGTGAGGCTTCATCCCCCCTTCAAAAAATGCTGAATGAAAAGATCCAATATCAGAATATGTTTATTTCCATCCAGGCATACAAATAGATATAATCAAAAGAAGAATACACAGCATGATATAAATAAGCTACCAGAAGTGCTGCTTACCAGGTTTGGAAAGTTCACATTCCTTCAATTTTGGAGCTACTTTCCAGTATTTGGAAGTCAGCAACTTCCTTATTCGTCGGTCTCCAATTCGTTGTGGAGGCCTAGAAGCCTTTGGCTTAGTTAACAACTTTTTACACCTAGAAAAGTTTGGGTCGTCATCTCTAACACCTAATTAGTATCATTCCTACGCCTTGGAATAGAAGTATTAGGAACTGGTTCCCTGCGCAGTGGCAATTCAACATCACTGTCTGGTTTGATCAATGTGGGAAATTTCATACACATTTCCATCGGATCCTTCAAACTGCAAGCATTCTCAGCAGTCAAACCCCCAGTATCTAGCCCATCACCAACTTGATGTCTCCTAAACCCATTGTCTACATAACCATCACAAGCCACCTTAGAATCAAAAGAGTCCTCAACTTTACCAGTGAAATTTTCACACACACTCTTGCTTTTGCAAATCACAGTCTTCAAATCAGCACCAACTTTCTCTGAGGAATTAGAATTTGAGATCATTGAAGAGCGCTCCAAAATGGAATAGCTCTCAGCATGTCGAAAATCATTTAGAAGGCTCTTTTGATCACCGTTTGGCGAGGAAAACCCGGTGACAAAAGCACTTTCTCTACAACTTCCATGATCAAGGCATTCTGCTTTCAATGGTCTATCTTCAGCTTGCTCACATTTCACACCACCACCACCAATTATAGGTTGATTATTTGCTTCGGATGCATTGCTAGAAGCAGAACTTTCACTCTCCTGCAATAGCTTGCCCGCTAAGGATGCGAGTAATTCAAATGCACATAATTGACTATCCTCAACTTTCTTTTTATTCAAACTCAAACCCCTCTGCTGGAACCAATAACAAGGAGACAAAGAGTTAAGAGAGTGGTCAACAATCAACATGCGTGGAAAGGGCAAGGCAACCCTGAAAGCCATAATTAGATACATACTCTAGCTGATCTCGGAGCCCTGGGAACTGGGGGCATATGGAAGCCATTGAAACCATAATATTGTCTCTTCTTCACCACCATATCTTAAGCATACACGGCAAATAGAATTCATCAAACAAGGAGCATCATTGCTCAGATCCGCTTATCTGTCAAAAAAATCCAGGAAAAAAGAGGAAGAAATAACTAGATGAGAAACGCCATTGTACAGATTCAAAAAAACATGATCCTGTCACTAAGCAGAATTTTGTAACTATAATACTCTGACATCGTAGTAAAATAAAATTGCAGTCCACATTTTAGTTTTGATTAATCACAGAAACTAAACACACTCACACCCCATCGAAATAAAAGGTCTTCTATCTTAATATGGTTACAGCAATAATTGTCATAACTATCCCACCCCACCAGTGACCACCCGAAGCAGAAAATAAACAAATACATTCAACGAAATAAAAAATAAAAGAAATGCTCATAGCAGGACATGTATCCATACTCTATCCCTTTAACCGAATTGTTTTGAGTTTTTTCTTTCTTTCTTTCTCACGGGAGATCAACAGTGATCTCGTTAAAAAGAAAAAAACCAAGAGGTAAAATAGCATCAATCTGATTTTAGAAGGAAAAAAAAAACCTTCTCCACTGGAATTATCATTTTAACTGTGAGATCCCAAAAACCCCATGCAGCGCTCAATCACGAGAATATAAAATTAAAACTGAGACAGCAACCATATAAATGAAATTTGGTTTTAGGACTTATAATCTGTGGTCCTAATTCCAGATCAAAACTGGATTTCAATTTCCATTAAACCCAAATCCTCAAAATATATCCAAATATTTCCGAATTCTTCGTACTTAAAACCCTTAAAAATCTAATAAAAACCACAGTAGCTTTTATTTGTTTAAAAAATAGATTTATATCTAAATTCATTCGACAACAAAACCCACCACCACCGTGATCATGAATTTGCAAAATACCAATTCCCGGAAAAACCCAATTCCACCTTACCGAACCAAAACCAACTTCCACAATCAGATCCCAATAACCAAAAATCTCATCAAAACCAAAACATCTTGAAATTTTCACCGAATAATCAAATTCAACTGTCCCGGACACAATTCACAGGAAAACGAAGAGAATTCAAAGGAAATCAAATTCCAGGAGAATTGAATTCTCACTCACCTTGTGTTATAAACAAAGACTGATCTCCTGTGTTAAGAAACCTCTACAATTATGTACAGATTAAACGAAAAGGAATGAAAACACAAAACGAAGATTCACTGTAGAATTTCACAAACCCAGAGAATTCAAGGGAACCCAGGAAATCAATGTCTCCCAAGAAGACCAGGTGTTGGATTCAAATCCCTCTCAAGAGATTCTTTCTCTGTGTTTTTCTCTCTCTTAAAAATGGCAAAGCAAAAGACCACCAAAGAACAGTAGCTTAAACCTCCCTTATATCTAACATCTTGTAAGTTTTTTACCACAAAACCGGATCAGCAAGTTAATGTACGGGTAATAGGAGGTCACCCACGTAAACCCTCTTTCTCTCTCCATGAATTTTTCAAGCCAGTATGGGTTTTGCCACGTGGCCTTCATTTTTCGGGATAAGGAAAAGAAAAGGGCGTGGATATGCGGGTGGTTATTAGAGTTTTATATAGGCACTCTTTTAATTTTATTGGTCCTCATCTGATGCCAGACCTCCTGTAATTAAAATCCATGGTCGGTATATTTACTGCAATTAAAGTTTTTCACCTTTGTTATAAAAATATTTTTTACTTCAAAATAATATTTTTTAAATATTTAAAAAATTATTTTTAATTTCAATATATTAAAATTTTCTAAAAATATTTAAAAAAACATAGTTTTAATTGCATTTCTAGACGGTTCCTTATTACTCTCTTAATTTTTCTTATTATATAGATCGTTTTGGATGTCTAAGCAAGGAGAAAAGTGCTGTATTTTAATATAGTTGAAATCATAGATATATAAAAGTTACTCCTCCTAATTTAACTACTTAAGATATGGGATAGAAAACAAATATTATATCATTCTTATGGAATCAAAACCAAGGATGGTGCGATAATAAGAAGAAATAGAAAACACTAATGATGGTGCTGAACATACAGGAAGATCAGCTTGAGGTTTTGATTCAGTCGCAAAAGAATTCCAATGATAATTTGTGATAATTAAATCTACATATTTAGAATTATTTTTCTATTATAATTAAATTAAATTGTAATATTTAATATAAATTCAACTGTGATTAAATCTACATGTTTAGAATCATTATTCTTTTAATTTGAATTCAATCGATAAATAAATTGGGTTTATATATTTGAAAAAAAATCCAATTCTTTTTTCTTTATATTAACATCATTGCTTTCATTTAAAAATAAATAAAAAAATGAGTTTAGATAGGTATTTTGTAGAAGTCGAGCTTAGCATTAAATTTCTTCACTTTGAAACTGTAAATCAAATGAGTTGATTTCTAATTAATTTTTATAGTATTTTAAAATATTAAAATTTATTTCTAACACTTAAAAGGATTACCAATATAAAATTTTATTAAAACTTTTGAATTTAATTTAATTTTTATATTTTTAAAAATTCTGCAAATAAATTTAAAACGTCACGACAAACAAATACCACTGGGTACAAAATAATAACAAGAGAAAATGGAACTCTTATTGCTAATTTGAGATTGAACAATACAATTTGGACAGATTCTTGGTACGCTCAATTCAAGGCTTGCCTCAGCGAATATTCGCGGAACATTACAGCCTCGATTTTATGCGGTTGCAAGTTAACGCAGATTTTACGACAACACGATCCAAAAATAGAAAATGAAAAAATAGTTGGGGAATCTCACCCCGCTATCATGGATTTAAAATCTTCACCTTTTGGGTTGATCTGAGGTTGAAATTAGATTGAATTTAAATAAAAACAGAAAAGGAAAAAAAATTCTAAGTGATTCAGTTAAAAAATTTAGGTTGATTTAAAAAATTTATTAAAAAACTGGTTATAATTCATTAATATTTTTTTAATGAAAATAATATTATTTTATTTTATAAAAAAAAATAGATGTCTAGCTAGAAAACTTGATAAGCAAATAACCTGCATCTTTGAGATGAGCTAAATTGAATTTAAAAATTATCTCAGTAATGGTTAAATAAAATCCAAGTAAAAAATATGAGGTTACCAAACAAATAAAGAAATGATCGATATCAATACTTGCTTTATTTATATTTTAAATAGTTATAAAAATAATCTAAATTATATATATATATATATATATATATATATTATATCTTATATCATGAATCAAATAAAAAAATCAAATAAAATATATTATTCAGGTTGTAAACTATTATTGAATATATGAATTATAAAATATAAAATATAATTTATAAAAATATAAAATAAAAGTAAAATTTATAACAAACTATAATTTTTTATACAATTACCCATTTATTTCTCGGTGCATGAAATTTCATGCACAGTATTTAGCAACCAACTGTACAGGTGGTGTCTTACAGTTTTATTTTTTCCATTGCAGCTTTGGTGTGGTTTTTGTGTTTTAAAATAATTTTTTTTAGAAATATATTAAAATATATTTTTGATATCAATATATTAAAATAATATAAAAATACTAAAATATTAATTTAAAATAAAAAAAATTATTTTTTAAAAAACCACGCCCAGTAACAAGCCATCACTAAGTAAATTGTTTTTTTTTTTGTTTCTTAATATATTCTTATAACAACAAGAAAGCAGACGACCAGAGACCAGCCTAGTTATCCCCACGCTCTTTTATTATTCCGCTTGAAAAAGCCGAAGTTTTACCTGCCTCCCATGTCATGCTGGGTGAAGAGATATATAGATTGAACAGAAAACCCTGTGCTATCTATGATCGCATCATTTCCCTTTCCGAGAATAAACATGTCGGTAGATTCGTGACTTCGATTTCCTTCTCTGGTGTTAGATTTCCTCCTCTTCTAGAATAACCGTGCACGCATCATCGCCACGCCACTGTCTGTGTTCGACGCCACTGCTGTGTTAGCTCGACCAAGTTTTTCTTTTTCTTTTTTGAAAAAAAAGAAAAATCTGGTGGTTATCTACCCAGTTTTATAGTTCTTTCAAGCTTCTATTTAATGATTTGCAGAGCATTATCTATTATAATAATGCAACCAGATATATTTTATTTTGCTTTTCTCATCTCAAGAGAACGATTCAAATTGCCGTCGCAACAAGAATACATGGATAAATAAACAGCAAATGAATATCTTCACGAAGATTAATGTATTGAAAGGAGCAGTGAGTGGCCGATTTTTATAGACATGAAAAGAAGGCGAGAGCTCGGTGTGCTTGGACGAATGAATTTTACCCAGAACCTGGTAGCGACATTTTGTAACTAGAAACAGAAGATTTTGCAGCAGGTTTGATCGAAAGAGGTGAGTAACAACAACAAATCCAATCAAGTGGGAATCACTTGAACCTTCTATGTGGTGGTCAAATGATAAAAATTTAGAACTAAAGGGTTTGTTCCTTCTGTTGTTTTAGGTTCGAGTCTTTGGTTGCTTATATGATGACCACTGGAGGTTCACATGTCGTTAACTTCAGGGCCCATGGGATTAATCGTGATGCACGCAAGCTGACCCAGACACTCACGTTAATTAAAAAAAAAAAGTAGGAATCGCTTGGAAAATTGGAGCTAACTTGGCCAAGCAACAAGCAAAAGAGCCTCCTGTTGACAGGGGAAAAGAAATGCAAAGGCATAATAAGATAAATGGCTGCAACCAACAGCCTAGGTTAACAATTAAAGGCCAGCCGTTGGGAGACTGTTCATGCCTGATATTGGAGGCATGATACAGTCTCTCTTAAGTTTTTGTGTTAAATAATCATTTGATATAATATTAAATTTTTAATAATTAAGTAATTAAAATTTTAAATATTATTATTTTATAAAATAATTATTTGATATAATATTAAAGTTTTAATGATGAAATCATTAAAAGTTTAAATCTTTCTGCGCTGTAAAATAATAATTGGCCTACGATTTGTATGAATTTTAAATTTAAATGATTTTTATTTGAAAAAAAAGAAAATAATATAAAATTACTGATTGAATCTCATTTTTTAACTGGGATGATTAGATGAAACCAAACTTCCATGGATATATATTTCTGTGTAAACTTAATAGTTGACAACTGAGTTTTTTAAGTAATTATTCTGGGTTTGAATAATGTAGTCTTCAAATGCCACCACCTGCACGACAAACACCTACCGAAACGAGGAAAGGGAGCATGTGCAAATGATAAGAAAAAATAACTATTTCTAACTAATAATGTGAAATAATTACTGGGTTGGAATAAAGAAGAAATATTCCAATCCCATCACCTTGCATTAAATGAAACTAAGGTTTTTGAGAAAGATTTGTTGTGTTTTATTTTAAGAAACATATTAAAATACTTTTTTAAAATTATTTTTAATATTACTATATTTTGAAAATATAATTAAACAAACATTAATTTTGAAAAATTAGAAACAATTTATTTATTTCAAAAAAAAATTAAAATACAAAAACAATCATCAGTCAGTCAAGATCGGTGTAATTGCATTTATTCTATTATTCTACACAGTACATGGTTTAATTTAATACGCAACAAGGACAAACTAGTTGGCTGGCATAAAGTTACTTGCTAGCGCAATTTTAATTCTTTCTCGATTATGATATTAGTTTTCAATCAACGACGATCTCTACCTGCTTTGTCCGGTGGTGATGCAATGGCGGCCAACGCTGACGGCGACGGTTAAGAGAAAAGGACTGTAGTCTTTCATTTTCACAATAAAACCATCTTTTCACGTAGAAAATTCAAGGTAAAGTTGTGCTGAACTGCTGATGAATTAAAAATGAAAGCAATATTTTTTTTATTAAAAGATAATTGCGTTTGTTGTGTTCTGTGCACGATGTAAATTATTATTTTTTTAAATAAAAGGGTTGTTGATTTTACCGTAGCTGTTGGATTCAAATTTATATACACCATAGACTCATACAATATCTTTAACTTGTTTTTATCTGTTCACCTTCTGACATCACAATCATAATTACAAAGAGATCTATCTTGAACTTTCTGGATAGGACTGCAATAGCTTCTTTCCCGAGTAGTTTATCAAAAATATATTTGTTTTGAAAGTTGTTAAAAAATCTTGCAAGTATTGAATAAGATTTTAATATATAATTTATATTATTTTTTAATATATTACTTTAAATAAAAAAAAAATTAAATTTATAACCACTTTATAATCAAAATTCTAATATTAGATAATCATCTTAATTCATCAATTTAAATTATTAAATTAATTTTTAAGATATAATTTATATTATTTTTTAATAAAAATATATTAAATTGATTTTTTTATAATATATACTTGCCAACATCAAAACATAAAGATAAAAAATATATATTTAAAATGGTAAACAATTTAAAAAAAACACGCAACTTAATAATATCAAAGACGCGCTTCATCTCATCTCATCTCATGGAAGCTGCTGGTCGTTCTCGAGGATGTCCCTGTCGTTTGTGTTTGGACTGGAGGCTGATGCGGTTCGCTTTGAGTTGCCCTGCAATCAGGAATGTTCAAGCTCGTGGTCTCCTCGTAAAATGGTATATCGAAGCGAATGGACAGGAGTGGCTTTACCGGCTTATCCCGTCAAAATGAGGTAAGCGTTATCATTGTCCGACTCGGACTTGTTTCATACCTACACGGGTTTTCATAGACACCAAATGTCAAGCGTGGTCAAAAGGGTAGTTCGCACACGTGTCAGTCATTTTACAGATCAAGGAAGAAAGCTTGGGAGTTGGGGTTCTGGTTCGGTGTGGTTGAGATTTTTGGTAACTTGGTTGGTGATGGTTTGTGAGGAAATGGTGTGACAATGGTAAAACAAGAGCATACCAATTTAAAAAATCGAGTCCCTATTTCTTTTTTTCTTTTTTGACTAGCGAAATACAGGAGTTCGGGGTAAATATTTTTTTAATCTTTAAATTTCATTTTTTTTAAAAAAAAATTCCAAACATAAACCACTAAGATATTGCCCACTTGTTTCAGCTGACAATTTTTCAATTATTATCTCGAAGTAATTGTTCAAGGTAATTTCTCGCCATTTTTTTTTCTTGCGAATTAAATTGATCTTGTTGACAATACAGAAACACATAAAAATGGTGTCGTTTGTTTTAGCGACCCAGCGCTCTGTGTAAACTGTCATGGATCCACCATGAAGAAACTGGTTTGATTGCGCAAATTAATACGGGATATAATCCGTGTAATTGCAACAATTCTAAAGGCGATCACCGCTGTTTACTCTGAAAAAGCATATGGGACAGAGAGATGAATCTTCGAGACAAAGGAATCTCCTAAAGATATAACTATTGATTGAAGAAAAGACATCCAGTGTGGGTGCGACCATCTCCCACAACCTATGTTTTCCTCACTTTAGATTCACGGGTCCTTAAAGGAAAGATTTAGAGCCAGAACCATGGGTAATTAAAAACAAGAAGAAGAATTTCCTCACCAATAATTAGACGCAGTGATGAGCTAAGAGCATGGCGGTTACCATAGACATTCACACGATCCATTCACAGACAAGGAGAATCCATGTGATTTCAAGAGGTTATGACTGCATGTGATGTCTTGTGGATACAGCACGGCTATGTTAGGCCTAGCCAGCGGCCAGCTAGCTGTCTAACAAGATAGATCGGCGAGGGAAAACCATCGGGTGACCACGGCAAAGGTAATTATAAATCTGGGAGGCTGTCAAATTCACCCGAATAGATACCGGACAAACATTTTATAAAATAACATATCTGCTCATCCAAAGTTCAGGGTTTGGGTTAATTAACAGATATTATAACTGTCAGTTCTGAGATAAATTTGTCCCAGAAATACCTGTAACTTTGAAGTATTTTATTACTGAACTGTAGGCAAACACCCATCACCCATGTCATTTCAAGATGAAAGTGCATAGCGGCATCAGATCTGAGGTCGGCCAGCTTTTCGTCGAAATCAATGCATTTTGTTTTCTTTCAAAACTGTCAATCTCTTATCCTTCAATGTTTAGCGGACAGCGGGAGCAGCGATCCAATGGACTCACCTTCAGCATGGGTGATATTCAAGTCATGTTTTTGGTACTGTGATTGCAGCACGTCTTATGAACTGTGTGTTTGGGAATGAATTGTGATGAGATAAGATTGAGTTTTTTTTTTATAGGTATATATTTTTTTTAAAATATAAACCACAACTCGGGAAAAAAAAACTAAAAATACATGCTTTTCCTTCTTCTTCTTTTTTCATGGAAAAAACTCAACCACCCAAAGTGTTTTCCTAAGCTTTTGGCATTGCTACGTGAGAGATATTTAAAAATCATATAAAAAAATTAATTTAATGTTTCTATATTCCACATAGGTATCTCCGATGCATTATCAAGTAAACCCTCTAAATGATTGGAGCAATCAAGCTAGGTGTCAAAACAGGAATACGCTTAACATCATTTAATTGAGCAGAAATATAAATTTTGTTTTGGGACACAATGAAGCTTTCTGTCGCCAGCAGGAATGTAAATTGTGACCAAAAAACAAGCAAGGCGGTAGCTTGGGGCTCCGAAGATCAGGACAAGTCATCATGAACAATTATTTGTTATATCATACCAGCAAGCAGCACCCTAAATGGCTGCTGGAGAAGGTGGGCCTTCTTGCTATTTGTGAGCAAAACGAATGGATTTGGTCGGCATTGTGTGAGAGGCCCTTTTTTCATCGATTAAACATCAGCCCACCATCAGCAGACACGTAGGTCAAAGCTCAAGCAAATGCTAGAAAAGCAGGATAGATGCATACATTATCCACTACCCACGGGCCTAAAAAAGTCCTGCACTCAAAAAATTGTTCCTTATGCTTCTTCCGACTGAACTGTCTCGCAAAGCTAAACCATGACTAGGGCCTCGGGGCCCCTTTGCATTACTCGGCAAACTTTCCACCATCTCGCTCATCTTGTTAAGGCATGGCATCCATGTATGGACTTGTGCTTTGTGGTTATTAACTGTTTAGACTAGATTTCTTCTTCTTTTCCCCTTGTTGGGGCAGCAATTGGAGTTTTTTGAGCATACACAACTACTCCACAAGCTAACCATGTTAGAAGACGTTAGATTTCGACAAACATTGGCTTGGAGATGCTCAACCTCGCAAGATTTCTTTAATGTTTCCAATCTAATTAGCAAGTTCGAACATGACATGCTAGGGAGTATGTTTGTTACGGGGGTGCATAGTAATTTTAAAAACTGTTCCATAAATAAAAGTTATGAAAATAATATTTTATTATTATTAATAATCAAAATGAACCAAAAATATTTAAAAAAATATTTATTTAATGTTTGTAGGACAAAAAACATTTTAAAAAACAGATTGCAACCTAAAAAAACGGATATAGTCAATTGAATGGCTGTTAATTCAAAGAAAGTTGAGATATTAAAAGGATGGGATTGGATGAACGGGTGAATTGAACGGTGCCAAAGAATGGCCCACCAAGCCTTATTTTATTGCTTAATTTAATAGGAAATAAATTAAGCCCCAACTAACTAATGAGTAAAAAATAAATAATGAACCCACCTAATTAACTAGTTTTTTTTTTCAATTTCCTAATCGTATTTTGAAAATATTACAAAATGATAAAATGATGATTAATTTAAAAATATAGACCCATTTGTATTAGAGATAACTGAAATATCGAATGAATTACAACGAAATATATGAAAAATAATTATTTAATTGAAATTTATAAGTACAAGTATTCAAATAGAAAAAAAAATAGAGAGAGACAGAGATTATATACATTCAAATAGAAGAAAATCTTAAAGTATGTACTTCATATATCATTAGCCTTTAGAATATGAAATATAATATAATATAACCAGTCCACCCATTGTAAAGATTTTATAGATATGTCAGCATTCTGACAATAACTCAACAAAATTACTTGATCAATCAAATTTCACAAACACAAAATACTTAAAATATAAAAAAACATCTTTAAATAAAGAATTATAAAATATAAAGCCATTATTTATACTATATTTTTGTCATAGTTGTTGTTTTAATGAATGTGCCAATTAAAAGACAGCATAAATTGCGTCAGATGACAGCACTTTTGACAGCAGATTAAACAATCATGTCAAATGCTATCTAATGGAGTATTTATTTGGACCCCAAACCCAACCATGCATACGAAATTTATCAACTGGAATACATTCACAAGCAGAAGCAAGAATGAACGAAAATTTATACTTGAGTTGTTAGCTTAACAGTGAAAGAAGCTTATTCTCTTTTTTTGCATCTTATTTTTCCTTTTAATCTTGATTTAAGTTTTATTATACGTGCATGTTATTCTCGTGTAATGTGTTACATATTTATTAAACCCGTAAAATATTTAGTAAACTGTAAAATTAATCATGGTGTATATAAGCTGGTCCAAACATCCACATAAATTAAAACAAAAAAAAATAAATGAAAATGTTCACAAAGTCAATTTAGGATTTTTTTTTTTTAATGTTCACGGGTAGTTTTTGTAGGGTTATTAAAAATTTATATAATTATTAATTATTAATTTTATAAAATTAATTGAAATACATCTAAACTGATATAAATATTTACGTTAATAAAAAAGTAAACGAGAATGCCCATCAAACATAATTGTTCAAATCTCCATTCATTTAACACTGACACGGTTGGTTCTACCAGTTCTTTTATTGCTATTTTCGGTGAAGCTCCACTAATATAAGGCTAGAATGACTCCATTTTGGTGCGGCAACATCACGGTTATCAAATGATAGCCACCGAACATTGGCAGATTGATAAACTAGAATACGTACAATGCCTCCTAGCTCTTAAGATTGACCTACATGCTTGGAGAAGACATGAACTAGAACTTCAGCTGTTCTGCATCAGGGACAAAAGCATCCACTATCCGGGGAACACTAATGAAGTTGTTCAAATTGGGTCGGGCTAATGGCTACCTAAAAAAGCATATAATAAAATTGCGGGGAATATGTCACCGAGGCTGCGATTTGTCGCAAGATTGTTGCAATAATTATGATCCCAAAAGCACCAAATTCAAATTGTGCAAGAGGCGGGAGCGGTTTCATTTCCTGCTGCTTAAAGAAAGCATATATTTTGACCATACCAATTATGCTAAAATGCATGGCGAAATAACAAAAGGTCCTTCCCTTCATGTGCTGCTCATGGGAAAGAATCGCTTGGACCCTATTGCCATTGCTAATGGTGGTTATGTTAGTTGGTTCGGTGGTTACTCTTCAGTGAGTTTTAAAGTAGTTTAGTGGCCATATAGTTGAGAATCAAATGCAAGAGTCATGAGGACCCTCCTAGGAATCATGCAAAAAATCAAAGCATGAGATATATGGGCCATGGGAAGGAAGGAAAAAGACGGGAAGAGAATAAAAGTTGATCAGTTGTGGCGGTGCTCGCTGGAGAAACTTGAGATATGATTCCAAATTTGCTTGCTCGAGAAACCTGGAACATTTTTAGGGATTGCGTAAAGCTCAATAGAGGGCTGCATGTAGGTACATGGGGTTCTTCGTAGTAGGGAGACGTGACATGGTAAAAATGGTCCCGTGGTCCCAATGTAATGGTCCAAAAAAGAGCAGGCATGTTTACAGAGGAAGCACGCATGAGTGGTTAGTACAGTAGATTGTTCCCGATTATTTAACTTGATTATAGTTGTACAACGATCATTAATGCTTTTGGTGTTCTTGCATTCAAGGTTTTAGTGACCATTTGATCGGTTTGTAGTTTGCAGAACTCCATTTTGAAGTGCTTGTAAATCCTGGATCGATGCAGTTAAAGTACTGAAAAACACATGGAAACATGAACTCGTGTTTAATCTAAATTTTTTTTATCAAGTTGATTAATTTTAAAAAGTGAGTTTTGGGAAGTTATTGTAATAAAAAAATGATTTTCTCTAATTGTGCAATCTATTTTTTTATTAATCTTTTGTGTGAGAAAGAAGAAGATAAAGATGCTGATTCCTAATTAACCTGACTAATCAAGTTGTTTGGAATACATGGTATCAAGTCACTTCGGATTAGATCATACTCAACTCATGGAGTCACAGAGAGACCTTTCAGGTTTTAATATCTATGTATGTATTATACACATCTCACAAGCATGACAGCATTTGCCACATTAGCCAAAAAAAATTCTCATTCCAATCTTCCATTATACTTTAATCCTCCAAACATACAAAGATTCTGAGCACACTTTATCACTTTCCCCAACTAGAATCACTTTGCATCTCCACTGTCTGATAATATACTTTGTCGTATTTATTAAATGCTAATCATATTCATAATAAAAGGGCTTAATCATATATACCAAACCTCAGATGAACGCATTGAATCGTTGAGTGGCTAGTGATATACCAAAGACTTGCTTAAATTTCTTGCAAACCTATAATTGTCTCATGCTTTTTCTTTGCAGTCTAGCTTATAATATACACCTGCTGTATATGTACATCAGAAGATAAAATCAACTAGTGCGTGTAATATTTAGAGTGGAAGTGTGAAATGTCAGGCAAATAAAACGAAACCAGATTTTGATGCGGTTAGGTGACCAATGACTCGAAAATCTAGTCGGATTGTGTTTTAATAAAAATAAAAAGAGAATTGATTAGGTGTGATTTGGTTAAAAATTCAAGTTGATATTTCAAAGTTTAGATATGATTGAGTTTAAATAGATAACGAATTCATGATTAATAAAAAGTTCAAGTTGACTCTTGATCTTGTTAATCCAGTTTAAGCCTTGGTAAAACCTGTTAATTTCTTGTTGTTTTTTCAAGTGATATTACTCTTATCTTTCTAACTAAAAAAAACTGTATTATTCCAAATTAATCCAATTAAACCTACTTCAACAACAACTCGAAACTCATCACCTGTAGATGCGGGTGAAGTTTAAAAACCATGTTCGAAGAAGAGGAATCATAGTGAGATAAACGGTGAGAGAAAATAAGCAAACGCCACTTGCCCAGATACGATAAAGTTTAACATTTATCTATTCAGACAACTATGTGTCTAAAAAAAATAAAATTATTTACTGTCTCATGCCAACATTTGTAATGGGATCATTAATCATACATTCAACAGCAATTATAAGGACAATCAGTAATGATGTTTTTCATATCATAAATGAAAGTGGGTTTGGGAGATGATTGAAGATGTTGGGTGGAGAGGTGAAATACCGGTGGACAACTTTCACATGCATTGAGCTGGGGTTTCATGTCATGAGCTAACAGATACTTAATCTTGCTAGGTAAGGGTGTTATGGGTGACAGGTTGGAGTATGCTGTTGAAAAACAGCTTAATTATTTCGGATCTCCTTGGATTTGGTTGATACATATACATAAGATCAGACTGGACATGGAGTTTGCATCGTCACTCTGCATCCTTAACGCTAAACCTGTGAAGCACACCGTTTCCAAGGTCCTGCTGGTTAGGTTTAGTGCATCCGTTAATATTGATTAACATCTTTTTTGCGAGTAATGGGATTTCGGAGCAAGCCTGATACCAGCTAATCAAATAAATCGACTCTTGCTGTCTACAGACGCCTTATTAAATGAAATTTATCCATATTCTTACGTGTAAAGTTGATATTTTTCTCAAATCTTAAAGTTTGAGGTTCAAATTCTCATGGAGAGAATGCTATTTATTTATTTATTTTAAAAATAATTTCTGAGATGCATGTTCTGTGACGTTGAAAAGTTGAAAGAAATCAATATAATTGTGGCATTTGTCCCTCTTTGTGTCTCACGCGTAAGAAATCGCGGAGCACCGACTGCTGTCATGATAGTAGTATGCGAGGATGATTTGTTTAAATTTTAAAAGACCAAAATTATCGAAAGGGATGAACAAATTCATCAAGATGCTTTCCTATTGGGTGCAGCTTTGAAAAATACGGTTTGCTCTTCTTAATATAAACACTGGACTCCAACCAAGGAAAATGTACACACCGCGAACAAGAAGACCCGAGGGGGAATCCGATAAATTGTACGGCGCAATACGTGGACCGGTAAATCCGGAAATACGGGCCCCGCCCCCTCCATCTACGGCCATTTGAAATCAGCCTTTTCTGTGAAAATCTTCAATGAGGCGGGTGCATGCTTAGGTGGAAGCAGGCTTGGTTTCCACTTCAAGAAAGTGGAAACAGAGTAGCCTCCTAATGCTTTAATTTTCATCTTCATCTTGCTAGTGGACAATAACTACTACGCTTTATTCAATAAAAATATAACACTTAGTACTAACCCTTCGAACGCTATATATATTGACGGTGCCTAATGCAATGCAACGCGACGTTTTCCAACCTCAAACGGCTGTTTACGGTCGTATAATTCGCTTTGAAATCTTGCATCGTCAACAAAGGGGCATAGGTATACATAATATCGAGACACTGTCTGGAGGCTTGCCGGCGTGAAACTTCATACTCCAACACTGTAATGTTTAAACTTTTCAACGTGAAACCAACGAATTATTTTGATTCTTGATACTTGTGATCATCGGAGTGTAGTTTTCTTCAAGATTTCTATGTTATCCACAGTAATTAAAAGTAACGTCTGGAGACTTTCCACATTGTATGCGTGCTTCATTTGCTGTCCAAAGCAGCAGTTGTTAGGTGGGTTAATGCACATGGTCTGGAGTCTGAAGCGTCATGTTACATTCCATGATCCGTACAAGATAGCAGTCCCACCATTCCCTCCAAATTCAAGCCCACCACTTACGAAATCTCAACGGAGGGAAAAATCAAAAGGTTAAAAAAAGGGCCAAAAAGAAAGAAATTGTTAGACCGAAACTGCAATCGATGGCGAAACTTGGAAATGAAGCAAAGCGGTTGCATATTAGGCTTTGATAGTTCTTCATCCTCCTGTGTCCTTACCCCTTTCAACCAATACCCTTACTTTAATACCCCCCATGTGATAAACCACGGTGGTATTTTTGTTGAACAATAGTGATGAGTTAACTTTTTTCTTTAAAAAAACTTATAAATAAAAATCTCATATTAAAGTAATGATTCCACTATGTTTATATATATAATTTTTTAAGAAATCTACTTTATTTATTATCTCTTTAATAATATATAAAAAATATTTGATTCTCAATAATATCTTTTAAAACAAAGAATTTTTCAGCTTTTTTTCTATATAAAAATGATAAGGTTCTAATGTTATAAATATTTGCTGAAGCATGCTGGTAAATGATTTACAATTTTTTATTTTTTAAAATAAAAAATACTTAGATTTTATAGCATTAACAAACTTGAAATTAAAAAATAAACATTCTTGTTTCTAGAATTTAAAGTTTTTAAATTATTTAATATATTTCCTATAAATATATTAATTTTATAATTGAAAGATCTTTGAATCTTCTAACTGAGACTGCTTTTCCGGTATTTAAAATTTTTATTGTAAATTTAAAACTATTTAAATTAAAAAAATTCAAGAATAATTACTATAATAAATAATAAATAACTTTTTTATTTATATATTTTGGATTTTGATACGTAAGGAGTATCAAAAGCTTCAAGCAGATTCAAAGGGTTACCGTCAATGTAGGGAATAAAAGAAAGAATTGGCTTGGTTAACTGGAGTCCAAATTAAGCACCAATCAAGGCTGATTATAATTTGGTACCTCTCTTCCTTTTTTTTTTTTTTTGGCGTGTCAACGTAATGCCTTTTTTTCCCTCCATAAATAGCAGTCCGCACTCTGCGTTCTCCACACACTCGCCACTTTCCCAAATCCCCATCTCCAGCAGCTCCTTCGTAGTTTAGTAGTGATCAGTGAAAGCAATGGCTGCCAGGGCCACCATTTCTTTTATATCTTTGGTGCTGCTTTTGAGTCTTGTTGAAGCAAGAATTCCCGGTGTTTACACTGGCGCAGCTTGGCAGAGCGCCCATGCTACCTTTTATGGTGGCAACGATGCCTCAGGGACTATGGGTACTGTAATCTCGAAACCTTCATGCTAAGTAGCTAGCTTCTTGAATTATTCATGAATTGTTTCCGCATTTTGCATAAACCATGTTTTGCTGTTGCATTTTCATTACAGAACCATAAAAACAAACAAAAAAAGTAATCCCTTACCTGCACTGCCTTTTTACAGCACCGAACTCTGTTTTAACCAAAATCAGATTTCAAAAGCATTTAAGCACAATAAGCTCATACCAATACCGTGCATTGCCTATGAATATTAAAATTCCATTCAAGAATTCAAAAACGAAAAGCCAAAATCCCAGATGAGGAAATTAATTGATCTTATTTCTTGTGTTCAGGCGGTGCTTGCGGGTACGGTAACTTGTACAGCCAAGGCTATGGCGTGAATACTGCAGCACTCAGCACAGCCCTGTTCAACAATGGCCTTAGTTGCGGTGCTTGTTTTGAAATAAAGTGTGCTAACGAACCACAATGGTGCCACTCTGGAAGCCCATCAATTTTTATCACAGCAACAAACTTTTGCCCTCCTAATTATGCTTTGCCTAGTGACAATGGTGGTTGGTGCAATCCTCCCCGCCCTCACTTCGATCTTGCTATGCCTATGTTCCTCAAGATCGCCGAGTACCGTGCTGGCATTGTCCCTGTCTCCTACCGCCGGTAAACATCCAATTCCACCATACTTGTCTCTTATTCTACTATTATTGCTATAACTACTATTAAGTGTTAGTCGTAGTATTATCTCTAATCAGTTTCTTACTACTATTATTGCTGTACCTAGAAAAAAACCATTCCATGCATCAGATTAAGTCAATTTGATTGATTGATGGAACAGCAATTATTTTGTGTTATAATTACTATGCAGTGGGTCAGGACATAGCAGTTGGCTTGTTTCATATGAATCTCGACTGTGAAAATGTGATAGGTTGCTCTAAAAAATAAAACATGATTGACTGCCCGAAGGTTTCCTAGTATGATATGATTGGTCTTTCAAGATTCCACGTGTACAATCTTCTGAACCTCTGATCAAATGTATCTTGTGAAGAAATCAGAACCGTTTATCTTTTAATCAAGGAGAATCTTATCTACTTTGTCCCCACTTGCATGGGGAGGTCCCCATCCCTCCGAGAATTACTAAAACGCCATTTTTTTTTTCCAGGGTGCCGTGTAGAAAGCCAGGAGGAATCAGGTTCACAATAAACGGACACCGTTACTTCAACTTGGTTTTGATCACCAACGTTGCAGGCGCTGGAGATATAGTGAAGGTGAGCGTGAAGGGATCCAGGACTGGGTGGATGAGCATGAGCCGCAACTGGGGTCAAAACTGGCAGTCAAACTCAGTTTTGGTCGGTCAGTCATTGTCTTTCCGGGTCACGGGCAGCGATAGGCGCACTTCTACTTCATGGAATGTTGTTCCATCAAATTGGCAATTTGGGCAAACTTTCGCCGGAAAGAATTTTAGGGTTTAAAATTCCCGCTTGATATTTTGTAATTTTTTATTTCCTGTGCCTTTTCTTTTCTAAGTGGGAAAAAAAAACACCTAAGGAAATGAGGAAAGAGTGGCGGTGAAAGCGAGTTGTTTTACTTTATTTAAAGTGTTTGTCGATGGGTTAATGGGTGCAAAAGTAAATGGAAGGTCGGAAGCTGAGGAGGCTGCAAAGTTAAATGTAGCCCGCCGCTTTTGTTTACCATATGATAAATTAATATATGTATACACTTCATTAAGAATCTTGTTTTTGGAATGTGATCTTTTATATGTATGGTTCAAACTTTATCAGATTGTCTGTTTTGAGTTGATGCACTCTTTCTTCAGGAAACTTCCGCAAAGTTGGTTTAAATAATTTTTATTTAAAAATATATTAAAATAGTATTTTTTTATTTTTTAAAATTTATTTTTGATATAAGTATATTAAAATTTAAAAATTATAAAATGAATAGAATATTCCCAAAAGAAAAGCTGGGACATGACTGCGTTTCTGATGAAGAAAGTTAAAAACTTTTATCATGCAACTCCAGGAGGCTACTTGGTAAAAACTCAGGAGTCGTAACTGTAATGTACTTGCAGAGCACTCTTTATCAAGAGCATGTGCGTCTCCATAATTAGTCGGGACTTAGACCAAAAAGCAGGTGCTAATAAAAATAAATAAATTCCTGCAAGAGTAGATAAAATATGGTGGCAGTCACTTAAAAGATCGATAGATAAGGTAATTTGGTGCTTTAAAAATATTAAACATCAATTTTGCTTTTTCGCATTTTTTTGGGATGAGAGGATAAATTTTCCTCGTGGAAACCATAGAAAGGATAAACAAAAGGATTGGATTTGGAGAAAGATGCAAAAACTAGAGGGGCGGTGATCTGCCTCTAGACAGAATCTGTCAGAATGATAAACACTGATATGATTTCTTTCCTTCGGCGGTGATGGGTGACAAACAAGTCAAAGATTCTGGATAATGTCTTTACTGTATTCACCATTGTTGTCTGTGTTCACAACAAAACTAGAAAGGAAAACAGGAACAATTAAGGATAAAAAGGGACGAACGGGAGACAGGGATTTGATGTGTTGTCAATTGGATCAAGATTTGCCCGAAGCTTCGTTCAATCTCCTCGTTCTTGTTGTTGGCACTCACCCGAAGCTTCGTTCAATCTCCTCGTTCTTCTTGTTGGCACTCTAGCCCCAGCCCCAGCCCCCAGCTCCCTCATCGTCAGATAAGCCGGCCCAGGAAATTTAGCCCACAGCTATTTATTTTTTGGAAGAAATTCTAGCCGATAGAGTTTTTTTTTTTTCTTGGGTTTTAGATTTTTGCGTAGATTCCTTACAACTGCAAGGTCATAACCTACACAAAACGAGTGTACAAACAGTGCAAATTGTGTTTTTTTAATTTTTTAATGTTTTTAAACCATTTTAATATTAATATCAAAAATAATTTTAAAAAATAAAAAAAATGTTTTAATATATTTCTAAATGAAAAAACAACTTTTAAACTGTAATGAAACAAGCTCACTCAAATAAAATTGGAGGCTTGTCAAGCGTATCCATAAACCAACGCCGTAGCCAGACTGGCACCACGATGCAGCTGATTGTGTATTAACGTAAATTTCTGGTACTCCATTGATCGAACGGCGGGCTAGTATGCTGTCCCACACTAGGGAAGTCCCTAGCGCGGGAAAAAAAATATAACATAACAAACGACAATTTCCCAACCGAACTCGGTACTAAAATCATAAAATTTGAGATTATTGTTATTGAAAAGCTATGCCTCAGGATCACAGAGTAAGACTTACGAAAAGAGTAGCTTTGCAGACAGCATGTTTGAGAACATAGAATTTTATAATAATTTTTTCTTAAAAATACATTAAATTGATTACTTGCTCGCACCCATAGCTTATCATTAATTTACAATTAAAAAAAATTGAAACACATACAGACCAGCCATAGTTTACCAGGATGTTTCAATGAACTTACTAGATTTTACAGGCCAGCAGTTTCCTCTTGTACAGAAAAGTCAAACACGTGCGGGTAAGGGCATTCATGAAGCTCTAAAGCAATTTTTTCCATGAATTGTCATGTAACAGCAACTTTCTTTAGATCCCAAATAAACATCCAGTCGTTGGCAAGCAACGCCTCCAGACATTTACACTCTTGATCAAAGTTTATTCTAGCGTCACATCACTGTCCCAGGCCTCAAATTATTAATCCTTCATGATACATCGGGAGGATAGCGATCTCGAGTTTTCCGAAGTTTAACTCTAGTTTTCACCAATCATCAAGAATTTATGAACCAAATAGTGCACGGAAAAAGAACCTAATGGTTCAGAGGCTCAAATCCATGCATGCAATGAAATCCATGGTCACAAATACCAATGTCCCAGTTGAGGAAAAAGTTATCAACTATATTCATGTAGATAATTTTGGGGCGAGGCTGGCAATCTTGCATTAGATGTAATTTGAGTACACGAATTGCATCAATAGATCACATTCAAAATTAAATCTTGTTATACTTGACAAAAAGCATCGCATGCCAAAAAAAAATGTTATAACAAAAACAGGAAATGCATCACTTGTGGTGATCTTTCTTTCAGCATAACTTCAAGCGTAGATTGTAATCAAGTAAAACTGGAGATAGGACGAGGCAGGTGCGCAAACACGTTAATTCAATTCCATGGAAAATGGGCATAACCAACACTTAATACCAGATATTGCACAACGCTTATAACGCACCATGAGCTGCATGACACAAAGAAGCAGCAGAAAGAAACGGAAAACAACATCAATTTTTTCACAAAAAAGCTAGGATATGCGGTAACGAATCGAAATTAGTAAAATATACTAGAGCACAAGCTTCTGTTAACATATCATAGAGGATTTCTATGAGGTGAATCCATTTTATTGTGCCCACCAAACAAGTATTTAAGAAAAAAGAGACATTTCGAATTAAAAGCACACATCCAATCAATGAAATGAACTCCAATTCTCATTCTTTAGGCAACCTTGTGGATAAACAGATAAAACTTAAACAAATGGAGGTAAGAAAACACCGAATGCACCAAATTGATTACTTGCTCGCACCCATAGCTTAACTTTCCCACTAAATTCTCTCAATGCACTGAGAGAAATTATCTAGAAGGGCACTTCGAGAAAATGTCAATGACTTGATTATTTGATTGTTGCGAGTAATTCTATATGCATGAAATTCAGCACTTCCAAAATCAATTTGCGTCGGTCATCCTGTTTCCCTAAAAAACCGACAAACCCTACAAACAAAACTGGTATTTCATCCACTTTTTTCATGAATTTAATTGATATATGAACTTCCACCGATTCATGGGCTCACAACAAATAATAATAGTAAAAATATTTAAACCATCAAATGTAAGAAATGTGAGATGGAATCAGTAGACAAAGCGGGAAAAAGGACCCGTCATCTGTGGATACCATCCCTACGGTTGTCTGGCCGCTGCCTAATTACCTCACCATTTTCCAAACAACAAATTTTCTGCTATTGGAAAACAAGTAAAGTAATCAGACTTTCTATATCGCACAGTTGTTAAATGAGAAAACTAAACCAAAAATCTGTTTTCCCATAACGAAAACAACAGATGCAAATCAAAATGCTTATAAAAAAACTAAGTGAACGAAAAAACTCAAATATCTAATGAATTTGACATGCGGGCTCATATCAAGTGTAAGATTTAAAAGGCCTGTCATTGTGGAAAAACCCAAAAAGCGTGAACGGTTGAAAAAATGAGAAAAAAGGGACAGACTGAAGAGAAACCAAAGCCTTACTCTCTGAGTGGCGGCTTCTTCTTCTTTTGTGTCTGCCTTTCTTTCCATCTTTTTAACCTCCAAATCCAAATGGGTTTTGTTGAAGATCCCACTTAAGCCCTCTCTCTTTATAATCATAACCCATATATGCTTATATACAATTAATACAACAATAACGGCAAGGAATCAAGAACAATATCTAAACCCCAGGGTTTTGGTACAGTGTCTACTGTCTATGGTGGCGGCTGGAAACAGAAGATGGAAGAAGCAAATGGCAATTCAGTTTTCTTATAGCTGCAAGTCCGGTCCCTAGGGTTTCACAGAATCTAAAAGCTTCAAGCCCACTGTTTAAATTTATAGCTGAGTGATCTGGGCTTATGGCGCAATTACAGACTCTAGGAGGAGGAGCCCAACGATATATGATAGCCCAGAAATTTGGGGCCTTATGGCCGGAGCAGGTGGCAAACGTACAACTTTGTAGCGAGTACGTCCCGCATCCTCCCAGAGATAATTAGCCCCCGTTTTTTACCCTAGAAAAAATAGAGGTGGATTAAAATTTAATTTTTTTAAAAAAATTAAATTTATTTTATATTTTAAATTTTTTTTGGAGGTGGATTAAAATTTAATTTTTTTAAAAAAAATAATTTTTTTTTTATGGTGTATGATAAAAATAAGTTTTAAAAATAAAAAAAATATATTTTAATATATTTCTAAATAAAAATTATTATAAAAACAATAATTGTTATATTTTCAAATATCAAAAATAATAACTATGTTCATTCGAAATCATAGTTAGCGCTTCTCTGTTTGATGCTACTTTCTTTTTAACTTATTTAGATTTTGAAGTTCATGTATTTCAGGTTTATTTGATATTATAACAGTTATTATTTTTTAAAATATTTTTTATTTGAAAATATATTTAAATAATATTTTTTAATTTTTTTAAATTTATTTTAGATATCAGTCCATCAAAACTATATAATAACATTAAAAATTATTTTAAAAACACAAACAGAAAGCTCATCAACTTCATTTATTATCTCTCTTGACGTTTACATGATTATGATGTTCTGTTCTGTTCTGCTTTTGAGTTTCCTTTGTTTTTCTAAAATTTTTCTGGACGTTGCAACTATGCACCTTTTCAACTGTTGTTCTAAGGACACTGGTGGAGGACGAGCAAGAAGAGAATCACCAAGGGAGTGGAGTCCTAAGCACATTCAGTTAATAGCCGCTTTGATTCAATACAGATGCGTATATTCAGTTTAATGCAGCATAAAAGTTCCCTAAACTACGCTTTCTTTAATTTTTTCGGTTTTCCTCCCTTCATATTTACGCAAGCTTGGTTCCAGTATATTACTTCAGAGGAGCTTAACTTAGCTAATCAGGAAGTTCATAATATGGCATGTGCTCTACAGAACTGACTTGATTGAGAATTATTGACCCAGCGAGTCTGGATGCTAACAGTGGCTCGGTTACCTTTTCCGTCTAAGAGATTTGCAAGTCTTCAACTCTATAATAATGCACTTGATTGCCTCTTGCTAACTGGCTTTTCTGCCATCATTTAAGCTCCAAAGTTCAGGAATAACATACCTCGCACTAGGATTGCAATCGTTCAACTC
>NW_011499845.1:881290-894974 GCF_000495115.2 Populus euphratica | reverse complement strand
TTTTCTGTTCTGTTCTGCTTTTGAGTTTCCTTTGTTTTTCTAAAATTTTTCTGGACGTTGCAACTATGCACCTTTTCAACTGTTGTTCTAAGGACACTGGTGGAGGACGAGCAAGAAGAGAATCACCAAGGGAGTGGAGTCCTAAGCACATTCAGTTAATAGCCGCTTCGATTCAATACAGATGCGTATATTCAGTTTAATGCAGCATAAAAGTTCCCTAAACTACGCTTTCTTTAATTTTTTCGGTTTTCCTCCCTTCATATTTACGCAAGCTTGGTTCCAGTATATTACTTCAGAGGAGCTTAACTTAGCTAATCAGGAAGTTCATAATATGGCATGTGCTCTACAGAACTGACTTGATTGAGAATTATTGACCCAGCGAGTCTGGATGCTAACAGTGGCTCGGTTACCTTTTCCGTCTAAGAGATTTGCAAGTCTTCAACTCTATAATAATGCACTTGATTGCCTCTTGCTAACTGGCTTTTCTGCCATCATTTAAGCTCCAAAGTTCAGGAATAACATACCTCGCACTAGGATTGCAATCGTTCAACTCCATTAATGCATCAGCTACAGCTCTGTAAGCTGCCTCGGCCTACGTATTTCACAACTCCTTCAACTTGCTGTCATCTTCGTCTACTACTTCCTGCAGTTTCAAACAATTATAGCTCAGCTATTGGGCAGGATTAAAATAAATCACTGTCAGAGGAGCATTAAGCATCAATTACTTTCCACAAATAGCCTCGAATTAACATGCTGCTAACTACTTGATAGTACAAGTATGATTCTCCCAGCATCGCAGCAAGTAGATAAAAGAGGCGAATTCATTTCTACGCGTAGCATTTTGGGGCGCGTATTCCCTCATGCAACATCTACAATGCTGTCTATACTTTAGACTAAATCAATGGCGTTAAATCGCCTTACAATAAAACTTTGGGAGCATCAACACTGAGTCTCTAATAACAAGAATTTCCTAACAAGACTGACAAGGGGAAAACAATTCACAAATGAAAATAAGGATCAGAAAGTACTTGAATTTCCCGTCAACAAACTCTTTCTTGAAGGGATGCCATATTGGATTGGTAACGTCATGTTGCAACAAAGAGCATATCCGCTTCGATTTCTCCTCATGATCTTCAGAGAAACCATGCAGGCAGGCATCTTCAAAAGGTTCTGTATCAGCCTCTCCTATTATTTTGATCGATTTCTTATATTTCAAAAGCAAAATCACCACCCCCCGCCCATCATTTTGATAAGAATTACCCTAGAGGAGAACACTAATTCCCATTGCTGGTTAACAAGGTAAGAGGAAAGCAGAAGCGCTGAAATTCTCACATCTATTAATTCTTTCCGAGCACTCTGTATCTCAACATTACTCGTCCGCTCCTTAAGAATCAGAGCCTGATTAAGTTTGTCCATGCATTGCTGCCACTCATCTTGTTTTTCTGCCAATTCTTTTTAAAGAGTAATATTTTTTTACAATATAACTAAATGTAAAAGGAGAGAGATAATATAGACAACGACTTTATTAACAATTACAGTTAAGTATTTTATTTCATCTCAGTGAATAAGCAACGCCAACTTACGATTGCCATACTTCAAATTCACGAGGGGAAAATAAAACTCGGCTCCAATTATTACCGTGAAAAAGAAGAATGTCCGTTAGTTGACCTGGCACAAAAGTCAACGAAAAACAAAATCGCCGTCTGTGGGAATCGAACCCACGACCACCTGGTTAAAAGCCATGCGCTCTACCAGCTGAGCTAAGACGGCTTCGTTGAAATTGTTGAACATACTTTATTTATATTATTAAATATAGATTAATTCCTCAATTTCAAATCCTGAGGGCAGAAGTAGAGTTCAAAAGGAGAGGGAGAGAGCAAGTTTACCATATCATATTTGCTTAATGCTTATTTACCTAAATTATTCATTAAATAATGTGGCAACAGGAACTATTCTAAAGAAAAAATCAAATTTTCTTTGAATCTTGACCTTCTCTAATGGTCATTTGCAGATTTTCATCAATTCATGATGTGAAATATTATTGATTTTTTTTTTTTTTAAAATTAATATTTTTTTTTTTTTTTTTTTTTTTTTTTAGATTAACATAGGTATCTGAGCCAGCTTGCGCGCACCACGACTAATCTCATGGGCCCTGAAGTTAACGACCATGTAAGCTTCCAATGATCATTATATGAGCAACCAAGGACTCGAACCTGAGACCACAGATGGAGCAAATCTCTTAGTGAAATATTATTGATTCTTGCTATATCATCTAATTGGTTATTTTGGTCTCTTGTTCATGTGCACGTATTTAAATAAGCGATTCCTTAAAAAAAATTTGTAGCAGAACAGATTAACATAGACAACAATCTTAAAAAGAAAAGAAAATGGAAACTTTTAAACAAACACTATAATGCCATGCAGCCTTGAGCTAGACCCTCATCTGCTAACATAAGAACAAGATCATAGGAAGTAGCATAGCCTTCCAAAAATTTCAAACCATAAAAGCTACTGCTAGCATTGGAAGTTCATCTCAAACAAAACAGCAGGAGACTTAAAAACTGCTTTCATTCCATCCGCCATACTCTTCCCCGTCATAAATTTGTTCCTCCCGCAGAATGCAACAAAAAACGACAATATTAACCAACCAAGATGGATTATAGAAAGTAAAATTGCATTTACTTCTTTTATTCAAACTTTGTCATTGATTCGACTTTATTTTGTTCCGAGTTGTTGCCAACAATGCTCATTGATCGGTGCTTCAGGCATCAATTGGGGTAGCTAAACTTCTATGGTGCTTATAACATCAAAAGTAGTGTCATTTCCCCTCTTTTCAAGAGAACACCATCTGTTAGCTACAAGAAACCAGTACTGTAGTATTCTAGAAAGTTTTTCAGTCGAGGACAAAATCACCGATGCTAGCATTCGATGAAACAAAATCGTTTCAGTTCCCTGCTAATTCAGAGAAGTGAGAAACCAAGAAAGAAAACACCACACTCTTATCATATAAGCATAAAAATTATATACCTTGAGAGTAAAAGTGACACCAACTTGAATCTCTCCAACGTATGATTGGCTAGCATCAACCACCCTGTACTTGCTGGGATGTAGTTCGGCAGTTCCATTTTGCACTCCTGATGTCAACAAATCCTTCACATAGATCCTTCATGAAAAAGAAAATGGAGAAGTAAATTTAACATAACAGCATGCCTAACAATACAGCAATTCGTTAAATATTATTGGATTTATCTGTGAATAGAAATTGTAACTCTGTTCAGATTCCTCTTCTTCATTTTGCTTGAAGACACTTTCTCATCCTAGTGTATCAACTAAAATATGCTCACACAGCATATATTTCACCGTAGTACTTGATAAAGCACCCCTGAAGTTCTTCATTTGTAGGATTGTCATGGTTTGAGGCAATTTCTCTACCGAACCAATTCAATTACCTGGTTCATATAAAATCTTCCTCCATTTTGTTCGAAGTAAGCCACGCAGTCACAGCTTTTTCAAAACCATTACTTTCAGAATTGTAATTTATATGCTATTTTTTGACAATATGTCTTACGTGGCTCCACCAATGAAGTCATCAGAAGAAAAGGTGTCCTTGTCCATGATTTTAAGACTGAGCTTATATACTCGCCACCTTGTCCTGGATACTCGACCTTAAATGTAAGCCTCTCATTCCAAACTGGATGACCACCTTGACCTGCACCATTGATATTTTCACAGAGAAAAAGGTTATATTAAAGAAAAATTTGCCGTAAACACAGTCCGCATGCTCATTAAAATTAAATTCTAGCCTTACCTCTTTCTATTTGTATGATTGTTTAAGATTCTTGATTGCTTTTCCGTTGAGCAATCGTTGAAATAAATAGGTGAACTTAGAATATGATTGATTGCGCTTGAACAAGAGAAAAATATGTGAAAATTAGCATTGCTTCGCCTTGCTTTCAATGTTAAAAATGCAGGAAATGTTGCTGTTGGAATATAATAGTTTCATCTAAAGCAATGCAAGCAGTGTTGAATCACGCACACTCGTTGCTAGAAAATTGGTTAATTCTAGACCTTGGCTCCTCTAAACATTCTCGATTCTTTGTTTTCATTTACTGCCTACTGAGTCATGAATGGTTCGCCTCCCTTTACCAAAGTGATCCTGGATCATTTACTTTTACTGGTTAACATAAGGGATTCATTCATTTACTAGTTACTGTAATTATGGAGCATGTTTCTTCTCTTTTGGTATACTTTTAGCAACGATTGACAGGGTTAAAAAATACCCTGTTGACATAACTTATTGGGACGATGTCTTCATTGATCAGTCACTAAGTTTTGTGATTTGGTATTGGTCTAAGGAGAGAATCGGTGGTTGTTTTTACTTTTGAATCCAGTAATCCTCAAAGCCTAGCAGCACAGAGCCTGGTGATAAATATAAACTAGGGGGCCAGAAGCATCAAGTTAGTAAGTGCACATAATAGATATCAGTTATAAAATATCATTTTGCGCAAGTAAAGCGTCAATTACCTCTAGCTACACTGCTCTTGCGCTCTTGGCTTTTGTATTGCACTAGAACATATGGGTCCATATCACCTGACATCATATTGAAACTAAAGAAATTAAAATCTTCAGTTCATATTCAGAACCAAAAAAACGAAAGACTTCAGTGGTTCAGTTCTCATCGTATTTCATTTTTCAATGAGAGGATTCATCCCCAATTACTGCCTCTGCAAGTCCACCAAGGCATGTCATGTCTATTATCACATTATTTAAGGAATATATATGTAATTTGTTCATGATCCACGGCCATTAATGGCAATTGTTCATTATTTCACTACTATCGTCTACCAGATTACAGGCATGCATCCCATTTAATAAAATTACACAACAATCTGTATCTGAACTGGGGTTGAAACTAGACACGGAAATGGCAATTCAATAAAAGAAATGCGCCAAAAAAGGCCGAAAACCAAGAAAATAGGATGATGAACGAAATAAAATCAGAGTAAATCAATCATGACACGCATTTAAGTTATCAGAACAGCGAGTACCAAGAAAAAGGTGACGACAAGATCAAAAAAGGAGAGAGAAAAAACATGATCATAGACATAACTTTGGACACTGAAATAAATACGTATAGAAATGCAAAAACATGTTGTACCAAAGAAATCAGTGTCTCTGAGGCCTTTTGCGTTCACCAGCTGCACTTCCAATATTCCAACTGCCATCTCTTTCTTGCTCTATCTGGGTTTTGAGCTAGGATTCAATGCGATTCCTTCAAGGGTTTTTGTTTGAGCCTCGTTTTGACTGCATTTACATCATGGACAAATATATAGTTGCTACAATGATGGGGTGAAGATTTAAAAATGACAAACTATTGGTTGTCTTCGGTCTAATCATTTCATTGTTCTTATTTTTCTTCTTTTCTAAATGATGATGACTAGTTTTATTGTTCTTATTATTTTGCCAGATTGAATCATAGTTGAAGGCCCCAGATAGATTTATATCAAGTGGTGGCTGTAATATATACTAAATAGTCTATGCTATTACATGAGAAATTCCTCAACATGACTATTGACTAGTTGGGATAGCGTTATTGGAGCAGACGTGCGTAGCTGAGTTGATAAAATAAACGCAGCTAAGAGATATGTTTTTTTATGTTGTTTTTTTTGTTTGATTTTATTTATTTATTAATATTGATGGCTACACACAAGCTGGCATTACATACTCTACATTGATAATTATTTTATTATAGTGTTTTTTAAAATATTTTTAAAATATCTTTAATTATAACATTTATTAAATTGAAGATTATTTTTTTGGTATTCTTTCAACTATAAATCATTTTATGAAAATAATTTCAACTGACATTATTATTAGACAACACTTGTTGGGCTCAATTTACTTTAATGCCTATGGTAGAGGGGGAAATGAGGGGAAATTATTCACCTTCTTTCCCCTCACCTAGCACACAGAAAATAGAAGGAAAAAGTAATTCTAGAGGGTAACACCTGACCCCAAAAGTGAGGATAGGGAGTAAAAGATTTGTTAAGTTTTTTTTTTTTTTTTACACAAATATTTCTATATTGAGATTTGAATGCGACTTTGGTTTAACCTCTCATTCAAAGATTAAAAAACAAAAAATAAAAGAAATTTTCTGATAGACTCGATAGACAATTATGTAGTTATAAACTAATTATGTATCTATTTAGATTTTATCTAGTTTACATCATTATAATAAAAAAATAGGATTGCACCTTTTTTTTTGCAATATAATATAAAAAAGGAAATAGTGATGAATAGAAAAATGAAAATCTTGTGTTTATTTGCGTAGTTACCCTGATCAAAACGCTTTATGAATGTTGATGGGCAGATGGATGGCTGCATGCTTAATATCCAGTCATGATCTACCATGACTGGATGTTTGACAGGGCATTTGATTTTCATCCAGGAGTGCTGTAGTTTAGAGACACCGTGTGTTTTTTTATCGTAGTTTCCGTTGTTTTTTTTAAAAAATATTTTTATTTAAAAACATATTAAAATAATATTTTTAAAATTTTTAAATTTATTTTGGACACAACTCATCAAAAGAATATATATATATAGAAAATTAATTTCAAGCTAAAAAAATTCAAGAATTATCAAAAACTGTGAGAACAACACTTTAATGACTGCTACATTTCCATACAAATTGATAGATTAAATTCATGTCATTGCTACTTATTGGTTAAACATGGATACTCACACCATTAATAATTTCTCACCGGCAATAACTATACATTTTTGTTGCGGTGAGATCATTGGCAACCGAGAGCAGCTGAGTTGAATGAAAATTGGAATAAGGTATTTTTTATAATAAATTTAAAGATAAGGTTCAGATTAATTGGTTCATCGCGTAAATTCAATTTATTAGCTGATTCAAGGAAAGAACGTGAGAATCGTATAGCAAAATCATGTATAAAGATAACGAATCAAAGGAGAAAAGACAAAACAATAAAAAGGAAAATGAAGGTAATTAAATAAATAAAAAAGTGTTCTACATGGCGTCGCGTCTGATGGGGAGGCATCGACTTTTCTGGTCATCAAACTTAGAACCCGTCTACAAGCCTAGATTTACAATTCAAAGTATTTTCAGGTCAAGTTTTCATCAATACAAGTAATATTCTTGTTAATCTGCAGTTAATGGCTGCTACAGCGTATTTAATGATTTTTTTTACCTGTTCATCACTGTCAAGCCATCAAAAGTGACTAGCTCCATGATAATTACGAATGTTATGATCGACGGCTTTCAGTAGCGTTGCAAGAAGCCTAAATATTGAACAGTCTCCTATCTAAAATCCCTCCATTCCCATCAATTGGTGTTGGATTTAATTATGATATCTGATTTAGAATTATCCAACAATAAATCGAAGTAAAAGGAAAATGAAACCCCAGCTCTCTTACAAAAGAAAGTAAGAATGTTATAAAACAAAATACCAAATCATTAATATTCCCTTTACAATTTTAACTTCTTGAATCCCAAAACACTGATATCGTGAAGAATGAAATTTCTATTCCTCCCACACGAAAGGCAGTCTCGTTTTTTGACAAACAATTCTTTCCACTACCTGTCTTGAAGCAAAGGCTCTCGGCTGTGCTGATAGAGCGGCGATGGTGGGCTGGGTCTCAAATATTCACGGACAGTCTTGATTTTATCGGATTCCACAGTTTGCTCGACAGACTTGATGGGTTGCGACAATCCTGTACTTTGTGTTGTTTCCATTTGTTTCTCTCTTGTTACTCCGGGTTCTTTCCCTTTATTTATGGATTTGTCTACGTTATTGAACTCAACCGATTGAAAATTAAATGTTAGCAGTTTCTAAACTGATAATTTAGTTCAAGAAAATCTTATTTGTGAGGAACTTGAAAGACCAAGAATTTCCCAGATAATATATATTCTAAAGATTGAAGCAATGCAAGAAAGTCAGCTTCATGACTGTCATATGAAAGGCAGGTAAAAAAAATTCAACTTCTATATACACGAAGCTTTCTACTTGGAAAAATGAGCTTTGCAAAATTGTTTTAGATGGTAAATCGGATAAAAAAGGGGTTAATTGTTGCTAATTTGCTTGGGTTTAACAGAGTCTTACGGTTTCTAAGTTGAAACTTGAAAGAGAGAATAATGAGCTGGTTTTTATTTTTGATAGTTTTAAATGAGGCGTCATAAACCCAGCCAACTACTTTATAAAAATAGGGGAATTTTAAACAGGAGAGCGCCACTCGTGATAAATACTTTGAACATGTGTCTGGCCAACAGATCCACTCAAAAATCAAGAAAATAATATCATGAAATATGGAGGTAAAATCTGGAAAGTTGCATCGCATTAAGTCAGTAGAAGTGCGCTAAGGAAGAATTCAAACCATGTATACATGCGGGTTTTGGAAAAATTTCAGATGTTCCTATTCATCCACACAAGGCAACATAGAGCTGCTACCATTTGCTGATGCATGTAGAAAACCGTGTTAACCCTGGCACTATCATTTGCCCTATCTAGCATGCCTTGGTGACAAGTCAGCCGACGTAGTTCTTGATCCATAAGGTGAACTTGATGGTCTCCCAGGAGACGGCCTCCAAGCCCGTGCTTCCACAAAATCACATGCCAATTTCCTATAATGAACATGTTTTCGCTTGTCATTTAAATGCATATATCGCAAAGAAATTTATGTCAACTTATAGGCATAAACAGACTTCAGAGTGCATTCATCCCCTTCTAAATTAACTTCAACCGACAAATAACATATAAAACTGCTTAGTTTTCTTACATGGCCTAAAAACCTGAGCAGCATTCCTGTCATACCAGTATAATATTGTGTTCTCATAAACAAGGAATTTGCTGTCATGAAATTAACCATTTTTTTCATGACTTGTGCCCAATCAATCACTTCTGCATGAAAACCCACTACAAGGGCATGGAATGCCTAAAACAAATAATGATGACAGCAGTAGAGGACAAGTCACTTACTTGCCAAACCCATTGTTGTTTTTATTAAGATCATCACCATGGCCATAATGTGGAGAATACAGCCTGCAGCTGCGGCCACCATCACGCTCTGGAGGAGGACCTTTAGGAGATCTTAGATGGTCTGCATACCTTCTCTCTGGGGAAGGAGAGTAGTCTCGCTGTTGTGGGGCAGGAGAGTATGACCTGCGAATATGTTTCAACCTGTTTCAGATGTGAATTGGGTCAATACAATGGCCAATTTGAAACCATGAAGCTTACCTAGACCGGTACCGAGACCTGGAAACATGATAATGGCGAGGGGACCGTGAAAATGAATGAGAACGTCCTGAAGCATATTTGATACAGATCAGTGATTAATTTTGCAGCAAACCAATTCAGGGTCCCAACAATGGAGACAGCAAGGATGAAAGCTTGATACCAATTCAGTAATTTGATTGATAAATGAAAGTCACTAATCTCATTTCATCTGGCAAGATATTAATAAACCTTGATAACAAAAGTTCAGGCTCCGTACCAAGATATTTTCTAGGATTATCTGACCACAATCTTTTTCCTCATGGAGCTAAAAATTCAACATTTTTTTTTTTTAAATAACATCAATGCTACTTTTATGAGAATCATGATGATCCACTGCTGCAACATCAAAACCACCACAATTTCAAAACTACAATGATTTCAAAGACTCCAATTTTGTCAAAGATAAATGTTCACTTAGGAAGACGCATAGCTGCCAGAACCATAAAGCAAAAACATAAAAAACATGGTCTTCAAGCAATGCAAGAAACAAGTCATGCACGGTATCATTGTCGAATTAATCAGCTGAGCTGAACAAAGTTATTTTTGGACAACATAAAAAGGTGGCAACAACTTCAATAAACCATGGTCCATAAAAATAAAACAAAAATAAGTGATAGCGTACGAGAATACGATGATCGTCCTCCATGATCAGATGGTCCTCTGTGGAATGTACAAGTAAAATGTCAGAAATCTAAGAAAAGTAAGAAAGCAACATTAAAATCACATGGTTTATGCATATGGATTAGAGATTACCTAACCCTAGCTCTGTGGCGCATCTCCTCAGGCCTTTTTCTTGTCTCTGCTGCTACCACCACAAACATCTGCCTCCCAGCAAAAACTTGTCCGTTCATATGATGCTGAGCTTCCGTAGCATCATATGGTTCCACAAACTGCACGAACCCAAACACCTGAGGTTCCCTGCATATAAGACATGACAAAGTGTCAATCAAAGTATGGAAAGTTGTGTACAAACAAACATCGACTTTCTGATATGATTGACTAAAACAGCTTGCCTAGGGATTGCCATAATATCACTACTTGGTACCTTTCCTTTCAAATCTACAATCTAGCTCTAGAGCACTTACCCATGCGTGGACATGAATTTACACAGAGTGGGCTTAGTGGCTGACCTTTTCTTTAACAGTCAAGTTTGAAAGGCAACTTCAAAATAGCAAGTCACTTGAAAATTCTTCACATGCTTGTAAATATAAGATGCAACTCAAACCAACGTTCCCCAAACTTAAATTCTCCTCAAGTTGTCTTCAATTGTCAGGAATCAATCTTCTTCCTCTTCAAACTTCTAGTGATTGTGTATTTTTTAATTTCTCTTCATAAAGGAACATTCTTCATTGAACATTACTCTTGAGACCAGCATGTTAGGGAAAGATAAACGGTAGGTCTTCATCAATTGTGGGGCTTGGTCTTGATTTTTAATTTCAAACCAACATACCCCCTTTGTGGGGCTTGGTCTTGATTTTTAACTTCAAACCAACATACCCCCTGACAAACCAGTTCAGAATCAAATTCACTATGAAAAAGAAAACAATAACCCTGAAATAGTTTAGAATGCAATTCAGATATGTTTTCCCATGCCCATTATAGATTGTAACTGAAGTAGCTAATTTGAAACTACGAATATAGAATCAGAAGGTAAAATCCAAGAGAAGATTTTTCACCTTTTTTTGGTACAAAAAGAGACTTACTAATTTAAAACTTTGATTGGTCACTCCCAAGATTTCTCCTAATTACTATCAACTAAAACAAACAAACAACAAAGCATAGATGAGAAAAACTAGTTTACTTTCAAGGTTGAGGGAAACGACTACTTACCACATCCTTTCAAAAGAATGACTACCTTTACTGTGTGCTTGCTATCAACTAAAACAAACAAACAAACAACAATGCTGAGAACATTGAAAGTCACACACACTTAAAAGAATTTCACACCATCTGTGCTCCTATTGAACACTCATTCTAACCAGATTTTTCATCAGTCAAACGATTACTGCTCATGATTGGTTCCTTCAAAGGCTAAGGCAAATGATTCCCTTAAACTGGCTCGTGGATAGCTATGGTAGGCATTGCATGAATCCAATAAATTTGTCAAACATCCCCAAAAATAAGTCAAGAAGCAAAGTAAAGTGGAACAAGAAAATATAAAACATATACTACGTATATAACTGATACAGAAAATACGAATAAAACCACGTGAATATTTCATTAAAGATTTAACCACTTCCCCGTGCCAAAAAAAAAAACTCACCCTGTGTGATAGTCCTTAGGAATATAGACGTCTCTTACAACTCCAAATCGCTCAAATATCCCTCGAAGTTCTTCTGGTCTTTGAACCAAGATAAACAAACAAATCAGCAAAAATTTCAAAAGGTTTCTCTTAAAAGCGCAAACCTAATTCACCAAAAAAAAAAACAATGGGCGAAGTTCCAAACACCTGCAATCACGAGGAATGTTCCGAACCAAGAGGCTTCCACTATTTTGGTCCTTGCTTCTCCCATACCCACCACCACCACCTCCACGGCCTCTCCTTGGTGGGCTCCTTCCTCGCCCCCCACGGCCTCTCCTTGGTGGGCTTCTTCCTCGCCCTCCATGTCCTCTCCTTGGAGAACTGTAGTATTGTGGACTATATCTCCTCATTATACAACCTATCAATTCAAAAACATTATCATTTATGTTAATCTAACACATAAATTGAATCTTTTTAACAAAAGTTAAAAAGACTTCTCATTGCATAATCTTTTCCAGTTAAAGTAAAAATTAAGCCAGACCATGCAAAAGTAAAGAAAATCAATCTTTAAAACACAATTCCAGAACCCCAAATCCCCCTACTTGTTTTTTTCCAGTCTGACAATTAATTTAAGTTAGCTACTAATTGACTCCGCGGACTTGGTAAGTCATATCAAGAACCAAACTTTACCAATCAGAAAGAGCAATTGATCTCCACTTTTTACACGATCAACTAAAAACTCCAATTATAAAGAGTATTCAGCTTCAATTTCGGTTCTATACAACATAATTGAGAATTAGGGTTTTACCAGGTCCTTTCAGAATATAGAGGGGGGTTGTGTCCCTTTACGATTTGGGGGCATGAGGGGTAGGAGGAGGGAGAAAAATTGGCTTATTACCTGTACGTAGATAGCGTTTGGGAAGAGACTTGTGAGTTTTTTATTTAAAAATATATTTAAATATTCCTTTTTTAATTTATTTTAAATATTAAAATAACAACGAATTAAAAACATTCAGTAACATAAATTTTTATTTGGATTGCACTTTCAAAGGCTAGATCACTAGCACGTATTATGGTTACATTATAATTTGTTTAACATAAAAAAATATTTAAATATTATTAATATTTTTTATAATAAATTTTTTAAAATAAATTTAAAGAGAATATTTCAATGTTAGTCGGTTAATTTCATAATTTTAATGTTTCGAAAAAACTATTAATAAAAATATAATTTAATTTAAAAAAATATTAAATATAATATTTTAAAAAAATATTATATGTTTGATTTATTTGGATTAATTTGAGTTAGTATGTCAATTTTCATGTTAAATCAAGAAGACTTATAAAAATTAAATATAAATAAATTATAAAATTTAATTTTTAATAAATATGATATCAAATAATAAAATTAAAAAAATAATAATAAAAATAATTTAGGTTAACTCTTAATATAAAAAAAATAAAAAAATTATGAATATTAATTTTTTATCAACTAAGTGTTAAGAATTTAAATTAAAAATAATTTAAAAAAACAAGAATATAACTTGAATCAACTTCGGCAAATTCATTAAAATAATAGTATAAATTACAAGATAAATTTTTTTTTATAAAAATAAATTATAAAATTTAATTTTCAAATTAGATTTAAGAAGATAAATCCAAAAAAGAAAAGAGTTAATTGGTAAAGAAAACAATTCTGGTTGATTAAATTAACTCGTCAAATATATAATACAGATTATAAAATTATAATAACATTATAAAAAATAAATTATAAAATTCATTATCATGTAGATTAATTTTTTTTAAAATATATATAAACTGTAAAAAAAAAAAAAAACCAAGTAAAGCATGAAATATTATTTTGATAAACAGTGATCTGTAAAGTTGGTAAAATAATATATTTATTTTTTTTGCTAATGAGAGATAGGAGAAGACATCGATTTTGTTTCTAAAGCGGAATTGGTGGTGGATTTTTCACCGTGTGAACCCCAGTGAACCGGAAAAGCGGCGGTTCGATCTGGTTTTTAACAGGATTCGGGAGTGTCCGAAATTATTCCTCGCGTTAGGGCCTTGATTTGAGATGGGCTATTCAACTAGCCGACGATTCAAACTTAAAGCTAATAAGAGCCCACGAGTTGCATAAATC
>NW_011499845.1:860052-881100 GCF_000495115.2 Populus euphratica | reverse complement strand
TAAAATATCCTCAACCTCCGGCTAACATCCTGCAAGACTAATACCTTTTCTTCTTCTTTTTTTTCACTTCACCTCCGGCTAACATCCTGCAAGACTAATACTTTTTCTTCTTTTTTCTTTTCACTTCAAAAAATAATTTAAAAAATTTAATTTTTTTGTAAAAAATAATTTTAAAAAATTTAAATTTTTTGTATTAATTGCAAATTGTTTTAATATGCTGATGTAGTAATAAATTTTAAAAAATAAAAAATATTATTTTAATTTATTTTAAAGAGAAAAATATTTTACAAAATAATTATCACAACAATAACAAACAGCACTAATTTTCGTTACGACCAGCCTCTAAATTCCTTTTACAACCGCATCTTAAATTGGTTATTCACATTTAAAATCATGTATAAACCGGAAAAAAAAAATGACTAATTTTTGGATTCAGAGTTGAGATAATGATGTGAAAACAAAGAATACCTTCAAATGAGGTTATCGCAGCGATTTATCGATTTAAAATCCGTTCCGGACAGGGTCATTAAAAAGGCTGATTTTTCTTATCAAAATTGACATTATTTCAAGTTTTTTATTTTTTCAAAAACAGTCAAAAGGGTGAGCTGACCCGTATGAACCCTTTTCAAAATGAGTCTGAAGTGTGAGCCAGATTGGCCTCTAAACGGGTCTTCCAACTATGCCTGGAAGTATTAAAGTGAAAAAATAATAATTATGCTGGTACTAGCCTGACCAATAGAAGAGATTGATTTGGTATTACGGTACCAATCAATCTGAGATCATATTTAGCTTAGCTTTGGTAAGCTTTCTAAAAACAAAAAGCTAAGACTATAATGCTGGCATGGAGATTCCGAAAGTTAATCTACCCAGAAGAGGAAAAGAAAATATAAACTGGTTGATGATAATCGGTATTCTCTTAGTGGGAAGGGGAAAGTTTAAAGAATGAAGAGCTCGGACCTACAACAGAAATTTGCTTATTGCCATGCTGTCCATCTTAATTGTTTTTGTGGCACTTGGGATTTACTCAAAGTAGTTAAACAAGAGAACTGAGGGAAAAGATATTGTAATGACAGGTATAAATCCACTAATAACACAAATAAAAAATGTCTGCCTAGCTACAAACAACGGTCTCATAGAATACCTTTTTTTCGAGAGACTTATGGTCCTGACTCCACGGTCCAACGCCTGATCTCTCTCTCTTTATGAGCAAAGATGGAAGCACTACTATTAATAATCAAAACAGAAGATGGGAGCAGGTTGCATCTTTACAAACTATTAGCTAACACTGATGGTTGTGCTTGTGTATAATCACGATCACTCCCCTCCTCGGTACAAAGAGGAAAATCATTGAGAAAAGCGTGTCCTCCACTCTTCATCTCATGAGTTTTCAGGCTATTCACAACCCAGAACCCCCCAAACCAATCGGTAAAATGAGCCCATTCATTGAACCCTGTGTGTTTCGCATCATGCATGAAACGAACTTTCACTCCTGCAGCCGCAAGGCAGATGCAAATTCTAGATTACACCATAACGAGCATGCTTGGAGACACCAACTAGCCTGGTCATCAAGCAACAAGATTCTTGCAGATTGGGGAAGAGACAAGCGTGAAATGCCATCAGACACGCAACCAACCAAAGACATCATGGCATCAGCATGCGACTGCAACATTCTCTGGTTGAGATTCCAAGCTGTCAGAATTGATGACTAAAGGACTTTTCTGGAATTCATTTCTTAGTTGACCACAAGCTGCACTTGCATCCAGGCCCCTTGTTTGGCGCACGCTTACAGTTATTTTACGAGACTCTAGCACAGCTGCAAATGCTTGTATCTGCCAAATGGAAAAGGCACAAGTAAATAGAAATGGCAATGCATGATTTGAATATTTGTGTATTCTTACTGCCAGCAGGGAAAGAACAGTGTTTATGACTAATGTGCATACCGCCTTTTTGTGTGGACGCTTGTAATCAGAACCTTGGATTGGATTGAAAGGAATCAGATTCACATGATGACCACGCCCCCACTGGTGAAGTAGCTCAGCAAGTTCTTTTGCATGCTCCACTCTATCATTGACCCCAGCTGCCCAAACAAATTGCAATTTTATGTTAGCAGTTAGAATAATCTTATCAGTTTTCATTGGTCAAGCTTCAAGTGGAGATAATGAAAATTCAGTACCTAAAAGTGCATACTCAAAGGATACTCGTCGACTGGTTTCAAGGAAGTACTCCTTGCAATCTTTCATAATTGCATCTAGAGGGTAGGATTTCGCACTTGGAACAATTGTTTCTCTAAGTTTCTGGTTTGGAGCATGTAAGCTAAGTATAAAGAGAATGAGAAAAGGTTGTCATTGGCAAACATAAACTAGTGGCATCAAAGGGATCCATTAAGAGGAAATCCATCAAGATATGCATATCACTGGAAGTGGCCCAATTTACTCAGAGACGGATTACAATATTTACAGTGCCAAAGAATACCTTAAGGCCAATGTTGACTGAAGTTTATGAGAAGCCAGCTTTTTAATTGTGTTTGGAACCCCCACAGTTGATATTGTGATCATTCTTTGCCCAATTTGAACATCCTGATGAAATAAGAAAAATGAATTGTACATGAGCTTATTACATCTGAAACCTATGTACAGCCCATCCATAGAAAATTTTACAATAAACAGGATGCTGGTTGTTTCAGAAGTAAATTGCATTTGAAAATGGCAGTGATTTGATGCAGGCATCCATAATCATCTTTGCAGCTCTCTTCTCCACTAACCTTTGAACTAGAAAAATCAACTCCAACGGTCTAATTCCAGGCAAATCTGATCCTAATTCTTTTAGCTCACTATTCCCATTTTCAACCATGCTTACAAAGAAGAAAATTATTCTGGACAAACTAATCATTGCTCATGGCAGGTAAACCAACCAAATCAAGGGGCAAGATAAAGACAATAGTAGGCATGAAAACAATTAACCGAATATAGGTAAGAAGCAATGGGATAATTGTTGGAGAAAAAAAAATTTAATTGCACCTTATTCAAGCATCGGTGTGCTTCAAGTACCGACTTCAAGTTCAACATTGGTTCACCCATGCCCATGAATACTACATTTGTCACCCTGTGCTTGAAGATCTCCTCAACAGCCAAAACCTGTGCATATAAAACATTTAAGTATAATTTGAACAGGTTGAAGCAGTTCCAGAGCTACCAAGTCTATGTTCTCAGATATACAAACAGTAAAACACTCTCAACAGTCCCACTTGATAACTGCATTTGAAGAACAATTGTGGATTGCACCACTGACCTGCTCAACGATTTCATGCCTTTGAAGATTCCTTGAAAAACCACCCTTTCCGGTGGCACAAAATGAGCAGCGCAAAGGACAGCCTACCTGAACAATAAAAGTAAAAAAAACCACAAGAAAATTATCAGCGAGCCCATAAAAGCACTGCGACCAGGAAAAATTTAATAAGGTTAGTCCTTGATTTGGAAAGTTACCTGAGATGAAACACAGGCAGTAAGCCTCAATGAACCTTTCTCATCTTCAACTGGAATACCAACAGTTTCAATCAATCTGTTATCCTCCAGTCTTATCAGTAACTGCAAGACCATTAGCAAGCTGAAGTAAATGATACTATAAACTTAATTTTAAATCAGAAAGAGGTGTGCACGCAAAAGTTCACTTCCCAAAAACTATAATTTCATTATATAAGCAAAAACAAGATTTGTTAATGCATATCCATTGATAATTATATATCTACTTCAAAACGAGCAAATAAAATTTAACACGACCCTATCATATGATACAACAACAACCATGTATGTCTAGCAAATAAAGCATGCGAAACATAGCAGCAGTAAACTAGCCCTGAATATACATTTCATTTAGCATAAATAGTGTAGCACTATTAAAACTGACTCAACCAATGGAGCTAAGCTTGCATAAAATCAATAACAGCACAGAGCGTCGTATTACAAATCTAACATAGCAGTATATCTACCTTAACCGTGCCATCAGCTGCGGTTACAGTTTGAAAAATAGGTGACCGTCCGACTTTCCATCCAGCTTCTTGAAGATCATTTCGAAATACCAGAGGCACTAGTTATCAAAAAATAAAAAAGGAGCGCAAATAAAGCTAACATAAGCTACAAGAATACAAAATTGAATTAAAAAAAAAGAAAAAAATCTGCCCTGAATTAAGTTATGAGTACAGAACTACTTACATTGACTAAAATCCTGGATTTCTTTGACTTTTCTCTGGTATATTAGATGATGGAGCTGCTTTCCTCTATAGCTTTGCTATTTATATAATTCCAATAGAAGAAGAAAACAAAGAAATTGAAAATTTAAGCATTTAAAATTAAAAATAAATAACTAAGATTGCTTTAATTTTCTCTTCAATTACTGAAGTTTCATAACCATTACTTTCTTTTCCTCCACTTTCCCAGGAACCAAACGGAAAATAAGAAACTTTCTGTTGTGATGATAACCTGTCCAAGGTCGGTTGCTAGTTGTTGAAGCTCGGGCGCCGACATGCCGAGGAGCACGTGAGGGTCCACTTGAGAGGCACGAGATGGGGTGGAGGAGGAAGAGGTTGTGGTGGAGAGGCTACGAGAGGATATGACGGTAACGGAACGAGGTCGCATGGCACGTGCGATTGGCACGGAACACACGTGCTGGAGCAGAGACATTGAAGTGGCCATCATCGTCATCAGTTGTCGCCCACCTTCCCTGTCTCCGTTTGAGCTTAAAGCCGCTAGCCTCGAAACCTCAGCCTTTGGATATCTAAAACCTCAGCCTTTTACACAGAAAGACGATAATAGCCCCTAATTGTAATTTACTCTTAAGACCTTCATGTTTTAGTGAGAAGTTATATTCTAGTCCTGATATTTTCGAAACAAACATAAATATCCCCTCCGAACTAAAAAACCAGGGACTTGTGAGAAACTCAGTGTTTGAGTAAGATTTGTTAGGTGATGTTGTTGGCTTTATGACTGTCATCTTGAGAGCAACTGAAAGCATTTGAGCCCGTAGCTGCTACCAAGAATTGCAATTTTCATCGGCAGGAGCTAAATGTTGCCAGTGAAAAATGAATTTCTGCCAAGACTGAACTATCTCTGATCCATTTCATATTTCCAAGAGACATCACATGAACTGGACTGGTTCCTGCTCTGCAACTGGACATTTGGTCATCCAGTTATTTAAAAATCAGGAAACTTATGAGCCAAGAGGCAGGAGTTGTATCCAAGCATAATGGGTATCCAACATGCATGATTCTTGGCAGTCATTTGAGTCTTACACCGGGTAAGAAAATGTGTCAAAAAAAGCTGTCATATTTAAATGTTTTGGAATTGAAGAACTGTACAGTAACTGTCATGGGCTGCATTCCATGCTTTACAGGATATAACACTCGTTAAAATAAATCTGTAGTTTCCTTGGATCAATATACAATGTAAAGCATGTACTGTATTATTTTCCCCCTTTATGTACGAAGAGGTGAAACACATGGCCCTGCATGAGAGGTAGGTTTTCCATTGGATACTTCATTAACATTTTTCCTATGATATGCAGGACCATTGCTTGAACTTCGATGACCTCTTCGGGGGTTTTCACCGCGAGAGCCCCTGGATCCATCATTGTTATTGGAATTGTGAAGTTGTTCCAATGCTTTTACCACTTCTTTCATGTTTGGCCTATATCTTGGTTCTGCTGATAGACATTGGATTGCAAGATTTGCTACTTCGAGGGCGTCACTCGATGAATACTGCCCTTGGATGCGAGCATCCATGACCTGGAAAATTTTCCGCTTACTGCTAAGGTAAGGCCTCGCCCATTCAACTAAATGTTGTTCCTTGGAGGGCTTGTTTTTGTCTATGGCTCGTCTGCCAGACAACATTTCAAGGAGAACAACCCCAAAACTGTATACGTCACTTTTTGCAGTTAGATGACCTTCACACAGACAAACAGAAGTGAGATGACAGCAATAGAAAACCATAATCATATAAAATAAGCATTTCTTTTTCCACAAGAAGCAGGGATGAGAAAAGTGAACATGACCAGAGTGGTGATCTGAAAGATACCTGTTGCCACATATTCAGGAGCTGCGTAGCCGTGGGTACCCATGACCCTTGTAGATACATGGCTTTTACTGCCTGTTGGCCCATCCTTGGCCAACCCAAAATCAGAGAGTTTGGCCCCATAACTCTGTCATTTTACAAAGTAAGAAGGATTTGTTAGAGAGGTGTAGTACGGTACATCCTCATGAAGCCATATTCATAAACTGAACATTTTCACATACCGAATCGAGCAGGATATTAGATGCCTTAAAGTCTCTGTATATAACTTTCGCCTTGTCACTGTGAAGATATGCTAAACCCTCGGCAGCACCAAGGGCAACCTTCATGCGGAGATTCCATGAGAGTGGTTGAAAATAAGAAGCCCCTATTCCAACAAAAAAATTAGTTCAGCAATTTTTATCCAAGGTATTTGAGATCATAGAAGATATTACTACTTGAATTGAAGGTTGAGGTGGCTAAAATGTAGCAGGATTTGAACTGCTCACTTCTGAATAGATGATTCTCCAAGCTGCCCTTGGGCATAAACTCGTAAACCAAAAGCCGGTGGTCATCTTCTAAGCAGTAGCCGATCAATTTCACTAGATTTGGATGATACAACTGACCCAGGTAGTTGATTTCTGCCTGCGGTCCACAAAGCAACACAAAGTCTATTAATCATGCTCTCTTTAAAAATTATAATCTAAGCACTAGAACTGCTGAGAGCCGGGTCATTAAAGATGTTCAAATGAAACTTTCATAATTCCAACTTTGTTAATGCAACTCTTGGCAAGCATTCCCAAAGTATTGAATACCAGTCCATATTGGACGAGTGATTGCATCTTGTCCCCAGACAATCACAGTTTTTTTCACAAAATTCAAAAGAAAGTTTTTAGCAATAGGCAGACAAGGGAAGGATACTCACCAACCATTCCTGATGACCCTGGAAACTCTCTTGGTTAAGCCTCTTCACAGCAATCACAATGCCTGTTCCAGGCTTGGCAGCTGTCAATGAATGCTCATCAATCCACCCTTTGAATACGCAACCAAAACCACCTTCGCCCAACACGCTATCTGGACGGAAGTTCCTGGTAGCTGCTTTTAATTCATTAAAGGAAAAGCTCTTCAAATTGGAGGACTGCAAGATCTCACCCTGTGTCCGAGGAGTTGAAGGCACTGTAGAAGATGATACCTTGCTGCTTGACCCACTCCTGTCATTGCCACTTCTGCCAGCGTATTTTGTGTTCACCCCTGAACAGTCAAAGTTATATATCTTACAAATTCATCTATACTTTCAAAACGACCAGCAAAAGAAAAGGAAAAACGAAGAAGTTTCAGCTCAATAGTAAGTTTGCTGAGAAAATTAGAAAAATAAATTATCTTTCAAATGGCTATGTATTATCTTATCTTGATTATTTCAGTAATGAAGCGTCATGTAAATCATGCCAAATGGTTTTATTTAATTTCAACTGTTTTCTAGTTTTTTTTTTTTTTTTTGGTTACATTAGCTATTCAAAGTAGCCCAACGGAACGTAACTAGATGGATGGTTTTTGTGATCTTCTTTGGTGGTAGAGCTAAAAGTTTAAGTGATAATCATAAGAGAAAAACAACAAGAAGTTTCAGTGACAGGGAAGTAATAATGCAAGTAAAGAAACGAGAATCAAAATTGTAGATTCCCTATTCACCTCCCTTTTCTTATCAATCAAACAGTGGTGGATATCTCAAGAAAGAAAGCATCAAGAATCCAAAATCCACAAGGAACAAGCAAAGGCAAATACTAAAAATCCTCGGCCTTCTTGAGCTACAATTTCTAACCTTCTATATATATATATCTTCTGTCCTTTTGTACAGGAAGGACAGATATGCCTGGTTTCAGTTATTTCTGGCCATTGGATTAGCATTCATTATTTATCAAACAGCATGTGCAGAAATTACAAGGAAGACTCTCGGCTTTAACTCTAGCACTAAAGCACGACCCCATTAAAACAAGGAGCTCAAAAACCCTTCACTTTGCACACGAGTTCCAGCTGCTAAAGATTGAATAACTATTTTTGAAGCCCAGGTCAAGAGAACAAGGCAGAGAGAAGCTTGAGACAGGGAACCAAGAGAGGAGCACAACATGTGGGAAACCAAAAGCTTTATATTAAAAAAAAAAAAAAGGTTAGCTGGCACCCACGATCGTGACCAACTAGTAGCAAACTTTGACTAATTAAAAAGAGAGAGAGAAGGGTAAACGAGAATGAGTAAGAGGCAAATATTGTAAGATTTTGGTGTTCTCTTGTGTTTTGTTTGCTGCAGGGAAAGTTCTGTTTTAGACATTCGCCGAGGACAAAAGTGAAAGGGTTGACTTGGCCTTCGTTTGCGTTCCCCTTTGTCCTACTTGTGGAAAGCAAAGCTAACAACAAAAAGCAGTTCCTTTTATCTACATGTGGACGAGAACTTAGAACTCATCAACATGAATTAATTCCAATGATATTTACTTAATCAATTCCCAATATGTGATTTGATTTTCTTTCAGCCAGACATCTAATGGTATTTTATGGTCTAAATTACACCAACAAGTGATAGTAGAAACAGAAGAGGGAGATTTGAAAATGGCATCGATTATGGTCGGCCTTCTTGAGCTACAATTTCTAACCTTCTATATATATATATCTTCTGTCCTTTTGTACAGGAAGGACAGATATGCCTGGTTTCAGTTATTTCTGGCCATTGGATTAGCATCCATTATTTATCAAACAGCATGAGCAGAAATCCTTGACATTCGCCGAGGACAAAAGTGAAAGGGTTGACTTGGCCTTCGTTTGCGTTCCCCTTTGTCCTACTTGTGGAAAGCAAAGCTAACAACAAAAAGCAGTTCCTTTTATCTACATGTGGACGAGAACTTAGAACTCATCAACATGAATTAATTCCAATGATATTTACTTAATCAATTCCCAATATGTGATTTGATTTTCTTTCAGCCAGACATCTAATGGTATTTTATGGTCTAAATTACACCAACAAGTGATAGTAGAAACAGAAGAGGGAGATTTGAAAATGGCATCGATTATGGTCGGCCTTCTTGAGCTACAATTTCTAACCTTCTATATATATATATCTTCTGTCCTTTTGTACAGGAAGGACAGATATGCCTGGTTTCAGTTATTTCTGGCCATTGGATTAGCATCCATTATTTATCAAACAGCATGAGCAGAAATCCTTGTATTGGTTTATTCCGATCAAGTTGCAGAGTACTTTATTTGGCAGCAGGAATGATGGGCGTCAAGTGAGCTTCTCGATTTGCCTTGACAGGGACCTGTTAAGAAGTCAACGTTCAACAACCTGCAACTCTTTAATATACGGGAAAAGATTGTTGACAACATGTGCAATAATATACATGCATTCACACACGAGATTTCTCATATCCATGGATTATACAGGCCGAGTTGTAGTAATTCATGCGAAAATGGAAAGGATATTGAGGCCTTACGTCAGAAATGGCAAATGATGACATGACCCTTAAATTTTTTGTTCGCAGAACAAACTTATCATGATGAAATGATTGTCTCCTGACGGAAAATAATTACGATTTTATATATTCTGTAGTGATATTTGTTTTTGAACGGCTATAAAAAAATAATCATGGGATATTTAATTTTATTATCAATAAAGCTTTAAAAATCCCTCGGATTATTTTTTTCATCCTTGTATATATATATATATATATTTACTCCACCACTGACTATTTTTATATATCTGCAGAGGGTCGTTATATAAAAGAAAACATGAACATGAAAACGAGAACAAAAGCAACATCCACTGTCACCAAATAATTGACTTTCCTCTTACACAGCCCCACAGAGAGCATCTTCTAGTGGGGAGAAAAGCGCCACCAGCACAGGGGAGATAGTGCACAACACTGTCATCAATACTTGGGTAAAGCAGGGAGACTTTATATACACATTTAGGATCAAACTTCTAGTTAAGCTGAGTCATTAAAAATAAAAAAAACAGTACAATATATTTTTTAATCAAAAACCACTGGTTTTTTCAGATTAGTATTTTTTATTTATTCAGCTTAGAATACAATCTAGGTAAAGTTCAGGGTTGTAAATTTTTGGAATTTAACAAATCGAATGCGGACAGGTTTAGCAAAATACAAAGATGACAGCGGACAGGAATTGGACGTGGAGAGGAAACCCCGTGACTGCTGTGCCTCTGGCCAAGCTTTGCTGTTGACTTTTTGGAAAAAAAAATCGTTTTTCTTCACGAATGCTGGTATCAGGTTCACGTGCATATCCCCAGTTGTTTGGTATTCGTTGACCCTACTTCCTCATCTTCTAATATCTTTCTCCATGTACAAATTCAATTCTTAAAAATATTGGTTTTTTAAATAGCTTTCAGTGACTATTTGGGGCTGTAATCCAACTAATTTTCATGAGAATTTAAGTTTTTTTCAAAAAAAAATATTTTTTAGTGTTTCAATGTAATCAAGAATAAATTTTAAAAATTAAAAAATATTATTTTAATATATTTTTAAATAAAAATCACTTTAATTCAAATAACCATTTTGACACTCTCAAAACTCGATTAAACTATTTTATATAAGTTCATTGACAAAATGTATAATATAATGTATACACTCAGCCATTCAGTAAACTATTTTTTCTTTTTCTTTTTTGGTATAACAATAAAGCACGACAGGAGAAACCCTTCTTCGGCAAATCGGTTTAACCTGTTTTCAAACGGCAGCGGATAAATTTAATAATTAGCATCCACCCGGTCACGGCAATCATAAGCTTAAAATAATCCAGTGAAAGGGGAACTTTCAGAAAGTGCATGGAAGACCGGACATTTTGGGCATGTTACTTCCACACACACACATATTTAAATATGCTAGTATCTAATGAATTGTCATATTTTTTATAGAAATAAAAAAACCAGATATTTATTTAATTGATTTGGAAGTTTGATATTCTAAATTCAAGCAATCCTGTATAGATTTGATGACTCCTAGTTAAAATATATTTTTTTTCTTTTTCCTGTTTTCTCTTGCATATATTACGAACGATGTCCAAAACACTTGCGTAAATAAAAGCATAAAAAGTAGAGTTGTTACAACCGATCCAAGACTCAAACCTTATAACACTTAAAATCTTCACCACTGAACCGTGTGGTTGCTGGTGCAACGGAGGCAAATATTGATATTAAAAATCTGTTTGAGAATAAGGTTATAATTGTTTTTTAAAATATTTTTTATATTAAAATAAATTAAAATTTTTAAAATATAATTTACACCATATTCTCCCAAACATTTCCGGGAGAATAGCTGTTCCAAATAAAGGTCCTAATACAGCAATGAGATCACCGATTACCAACAATTCTGCTCAAAGGGTCAAAGTTGACATGCACAATGCCACTGCCCACAGATTTGGCAGCGAATGACTCTTGTAAAGATCAAATATTTTTAAATTCAGTCAACAATTGACACCCCCTGTTTGAACAGCCTGGAGAAGCTTAACCCTGTGAGACAGATGGTCCAATCGTCAATTAAAATAGTGTCGCCTGATCCGTCAGGTTAGAGCAGAAACTTGGAAAGATCAAAATAACTAACATCACAAATTCCCAATGTTTTATCTTTCTAGCTTGACCGCAGGAAAGAGAGGAGGACAAGAGAACGCAATTTTCCATGTTCAACCCACCAGCAACCAATAAGAATCCACTCCTAAAATTCCCATGCCCCATTCTCCCCATCAAACAAGTTCCGACCAGCATGCGTCACGGATATCGATCATGACTGATCTGGCTGCTAACAGAACTTGAAATCCTGAACTGTTCCCATGGTGGTTGTGACGTGAAGTAGCCAAATAAACCCGCTGACAGCATACGATAGGGGAATAAAGAGACCCCTGATAGGAAAAAAGATCAGTAGGTCTCGGATAAGCAGGAAAATGGTAATGCCAGGAGATGCATGAGAAGCTTGAGCCTATCTAGCCACAGCCATAAAAAGAACGAGACCTATATCTGCAACATAAGATCCATGAGGCGACGCGTGGCGACCTTTACTTACATAATGAGCAATAACTTGCGTCTAAAAACACCGTCTTGCCTTTTCGGAAACCGGGCGAACGAAGACTGAGCGGAAATAATTTGCAAGTGAGGTTATACCGGTAGTTTGGTTTATTAGGCAATGTAAACTTTACCGTTGTTGGAGTCGCGAGCTGTGAACATGTATTTAGTGTATAAAATTAGATTAAAAACTTCAAATTTAGTAAAATTTAATTTAATTGGTATAAAATCAGTAAATTCTTATCTTGTTTTAAGAATATTAAATTTATGACATAAATCAAGTTAAATTTAAATTTAATTTTAAAATATTTACGGATTAATTTTATAATATCAATCATATCTATTAAATAGTATATTGGATCAAACTAAAATTTTATATATAGACATTAAATATATAAAACTCTAGTGACAATCTTTTAGATTAAATGAAGTTAAAAAACATATTTTTAATTTAAATAATTAAAATTACAAGATAAATCTTATTAAATATATCAAATTAGACCTTTATATAGATCTTTATATACTATTTCGGATATATATGGAGTGACATTTTGATATTTACTGATAGACTAATAATTAACCCAACAGGAAAAAACAATGTGTTTGAATAAGATTGAAATCTATCCTGAATATTTAAAATTTAAAAATTTAAACCATATAAAAGAATTTTAATATGAATAATTTATTTTATTGTCTTATTTTTTATTTATTTAATGTTGTATACTGGGTTTGTTCTGACATATTAAACTTTATTTAGAAATTTATTTTATTATTAAATTTATATTAATTAATTAATAATTTAAACTTATTAGATTTCAACCAAAAAGAAATCCATCAATTAATGAATCCCTCTTGCATTGGAAAACCATTTAATGATTAAAATTTTTGTTTCAATATGTTTTATGTCATTAATATATGGCTGCACCGTATCTCTCATTTTATTTAAATTACTTATCAATTATAATATTATTTATTCTCTTTATCATATTAATTTAATGTAATTTAATTTATTGTTTGGAATTATTAATGTATAATTAGTTAAGAACAATTACTAAAAATTTAATGATTTTACGGTACAATTTTAAGATACAGGTTTACATTTAATTTTCTTTACAGTTGAAAAAAAATGGACATCCTTAAGAAACTTGAAGCGACAGAAAATCACCCACTACAGTAGTTGTAAGTTGTAACATCAACTTTTGGGCAAAGACTTAAAAAGTCAGAAGGACCTGTGCGGGAAGGAGTATTCCAATCACTTACGACCTGAGCCACTTCAGAAAAGTTACACGGGCCGGACATAAAACAAAATAATTGATGGCATTCATGCAAACATGTTAAAAGCATGGAAGTAACCAGGAACTCAAAATGTAAACGGCGGTGGTAGGAAAACAGCTGGCTAAATCCAAACATAAAGCCAGTTAAAGTGATGTTCTTGTTACATAAGAGCGAGAACTTATTTCCTCGAAAACATGTCTAAAATTGTACATGATGGATTATATACCTCTTCAAACATAAGCATCAAAGAGTCACCACCATGCCCGGTTCCAACTCAAGCACTTTTCTTCATGGTTCCAGCTCAAGCACTTTTCTTCACTTCAGCAGACTTGATAATGTCATTGAACTCCGGCTAATGACGGCAGCACAGTGAAAGGGAAATGTCAGGGAAATCAACCGGTAGGGAAAAGACAAGTGCAACGAAATATGTTATATAACTAGTAATCAGCACTACCTTAAGAGAAGCACCACCAACCAAAAAGCCATCAACATCAGGTTTTGCTGCCAATTCCTTGCAGTTTGCACCATTTACCGACCCTGAATCAGGCACAAATTTAAGCAAACATACAAGGAAAATTGGGGAGAAAATTAAACACTGTTTTGTAAACTCCCATTAAGAAACCAGAATGAAAGCAAAAATAAGCCAGCAGCAAGAGAAAAGGCACGTTAGCTTTTCAGATATTGTTCTCAACACTACAGTATCTTCTTTATCTAGATGCAAACAAGGTGCAGTGCGCTCAGCCTTGCAAAAGCTTCAGGTACAATCAATTCCCAGAGTATTGCAATGGTGCAATGGTGCCAATGCTACGATCAGATAGATCAAGGGCTGAATAGTGATCCATCTGGACCAAGCAAGGTATAACCCCTTATGCTTCCCTAAGCACGTTTCAATGTGTTTGTGTTGAAGAAAAATGAGGTCATAGCACATTCACTTCAGTATTTTATGCAGGCATCTACCTCATGTTACAGAATGAGTTATTTAATGGGTAAAGTTGGATTTCTTTATTTTCAAAAGATGTGAAAGTTTTATTAACCAACATATGCATCTTATATACCAACAAGAAACGATAAAAAGCAATCAAGAAAATAGACAGATTGGAAGTAGCATTAACAAATGAAGATACCTCCATAAATAATCCTGGTTGTCGCAGCAACTTCAGGGCTGGTATTTTCTTGAAGCCATTTCCTCAGTTCATAATGCACCTATTAGATTAATAAGCCAGAGTTTCAAGAAACTAATCATGGGAAACCAACAAACTAGATGCAATCACAGATTAGCTGGTGTTCATCATGCAGGAAATAACCCGAGAAAGTGGGCAGTTATGAAAAAAAATCAACAATAATGGGGCAAAAGCACCATTCATCTGCTATAAATGAGCTAATACTATGAGATTGGAAGTTCATGGAAGCTAAAAGATTTTGAGTTCTAAGCAAACAAAGTTATCTTATCTTAGTACCCTGTACACCCAAATGTAGGGTTTGCAAAGAAGAGACTTGATTGTTATCATTTTCTGAACTTACAAAACAGAAATCATAATCAATTTCCATTCAAGCCATTTCCCTAGAAAACAAACTCCGCCAACAACTTTCTATGTCCTTATGCTCAATTTAATAGCGCAATCTGAATTATTGTGGTACAGGAAATAATCAATAGTTGTTCGATGCCCTGGTTTTTGTACTTTGTGGAAAGCTTGGTGCATAAAATGAGCATAATCTACATCAAGAAAACCAGGTTTGGACTTACCTCCTGTGCCTGAGCAGGAGTTGCAACCTTCCCTGTTCCAATAGCCCACACAGGCTCATAGGCCAAGACAACATCAGCCCAGTTTGATACTCGCGCTGCAATAAAAGCAAATTTGAAAATCATGACACTGCAAAACTCGTTACAGTTAAGACATTGTGAAGGTTGCAAGACATATAAAAGAATCCACATGGTGATATGTTCCAAATTAATGAACAGATCTGCTGAAAAAGGTATGCACATATGGAGTCCCTTGATATGATCAAATTGCGATCAAAATTCAATTAACTTTATGATAAATACAAGTTCTCCGAACGTTGTTTTTAAGGTGCATTGCAGAATTGGAACTCGGAGAAAGAGACAGAGTTGAATTCAAGTTCATCTAAAATGTGTGAGCAAGTAATCACTGTAAACAAAGAACATTGCATCACTGTGAACCAGAGTACGGTATTTCAATTGATAAGAAAACAATGATTCTGCATAACCGACTAGCAATAGATTAACTTAATCAACAATGTTCCACCGCCATATAAAGGCCAGAGACTTCTTACGCAGAAGATTTACACAATCATGTACAACATCATAGAACCACAAAATATTTTTTTTTTAAGGATACTATCAATAGAATACCTGCAATTGCTTTGGTTTGTGCAGCAACAACCTCCGTGGTAGATCCTGCTTCCCGCTGCTCAAGAGTCTCACCAACACAAGCTATCACCTTCAACCCTTGAGATAGTGCATATGCAACCTTATCACCCACAAACTAAAGGAAACACACCCAGAATGGGAAGTTACTACATGATTTAGTTATCAAAAAAATAAGCATCTTCAAAAGTATTGGCAATAGGAATTATCCAAAGATAAGTGTTTACTATGCCATGTAACACAACTTACCTCATTTGATTCATTTAGAAGACTTCTCCTTTCGGAGTGACCAAGAATGACCCAGGGAATATCCAGATTCACAAGCATCTCGGCACTGCACACATCAGCTTCAGCTTTAGACATTCAAATCCCGCAGAAAGATTTAAACCAGTTAAAAAGCGAAAAAGACGACATGTTGCAGCTAATAGAAATTATTTGCATCAAGCTTAAGAATACCTGACTTCACCGGTGAAAGCACCTCCTTTCTTAACCCAACAATTTTGAGCCGCGACATGAAAATCAGGCCTCAACGTACTTTTCACCAGAGGGAGAAACACAAATGGAGGGCTTACAACAACCTCTGTAGAAGAAGATCGTACCAATATCCAAACAGATCATGGTTAAGAATACCCCAAGTGTTTTTGTTGATGCGATTTGCGTAAACCAGAGCAAGAGTAAGGAGCATACACTTACCAACAACATCAGATGAAGGTACTTGGGAATTGTTGAGGCTTGACACTATCTTCTTCACTTCTTCGCTGGTTCCATTCTGCATCCAGGACCAAAAAAAATCAACAATAGAAATAACAGAATAGCAAGTAAAGCATGGAAGAAAATGGGACTCACGCATTTCCAGTTTCCGCCAACAAAGAACTTCCTGGCCATTGTAGATCGTGGAGTACTGATCGAAGCAGAAGAGAATGGCTTTTGATTTTTAGTTTTGATTTACAGTTGCGGATTTTGTTTTAAATTTATGGAGTTTTTATTTATGGAATCGGATCGAACAAGGTGCTATAAATCTGTGGGAAATTGATTTACTATTTTAGCCTCGGATCTATTTGGAATATGCTGTGGGAATCGGTGGTTTTGATAAGGGTTGTTTTGGGAATTGAATCGAAGAGTTGTTCGGGCCCGTGGATTGATGCGTCATGGTGAGTGGGTGCTGTGCTGCGCTGCGCTTAGGGATTGGGTCATCTTGCATTTTTACGGGCCACTCAAATTGTTTGGTGCGTTGATGAGTCATTTGTCATGCGGGCCATAATTTTTTACGCATTATATTTTAGTCGGGGATTCAAAAAAATAATTCTTATTGAATATTACAGCATCTGGTTGAGCTATTTCTTGAAAATGTCACTTTTGTCTCCAAAACTCTGAAATAGTTTCATAGAATAAACTAAATGCGAACAAAAAAATGTTTGTAGAATATTTTAAAAACTATTTCAGAATTCCCTGGTTTTTATTTGTTACCAAGAATTTTTGTAGAATATTTTAAAAACTATTTCAGACTTCCTCCCTGGTTTTTATTTGTTACCAAGAATTATTTTTTTTGAAAAAAAAAACAAAGACAACAAAGTTGTTGCAACGAACTGATTTGGTTGCGACGATTTGGCCGGAAAAATTACGAAAACTGCTGCTAGCAGTCTAGACGTGTGTTTGTAGGTGTATTGATGTTGTTTTGGAATGTGTGTTTGCTAGCAGTCTTCCTCCCTCGAGCCATGCTCTCTCTCTCTCTCACACACACACAACTTTCTAGCTATGAAAATGAAGTCTTTGATTCCCTCTCGCAATGATGCTGTAAAAAAAATAGAGGAACAAAGATTCCATCGTTCAAAAAGAAGCTCATCGACTTCTTCGGCTCCAGGATTTGGGTGTAGGTGCGCAGCTGATGGGGTTCATCTCAGGTTCGCCGTCGATGCCCAGAATGTGACCGTTTAAAACATCGTTCATCGCTAGTGACAAATAAAAATAAAAGCAAAAAGGGTGGTTTTAGCTCCAGTTCCAAGCAAACCAGTGTAAATAAACAAATATGAGAAAACAAATTAATCACCAAAAGGAGGGGAAAAAAGCTAGCAAGGCCGGGTTAGCTTATTAAAATTCTTGACTCGAATTATGCACTACTAAAAATGTGCAGAGTCAGCTAAGACAACAGCTCGTGCAACGCACATGTCTTCTATTTTTTTTTTTTTAATATTCATGAAAATATCAAACTTCCACCATATATGCTTAGCATAGATCTCGTAGACAGCGACTAATCAAATTTCAATGGGCTAATGAGACTCCAACTGTTTTAAATGGACCCAGTAATCAAAACCCGACAATAAAAGAACGTCGGACAAAATTAATCCATGGTTTTAACATAACCTAAATAAATATTTTTAAGAAAAATAAAATTTTTATTATAAATTTTTATTTTTAGATTATTTTGATGTATTGATATTAAAAATAAAATTTAAAATTTTAAAAAATATTATTTTAATATATTTTTAAATAAAAAACTTTAAAAAATAATGCTATTACAAATGCAGCGCTGACAGCCCAGAGTTGTGTTCGCTATCGAGTACAGTAACATCGTTCCATTTGACAGCAAGCCGAGCTTACTCTGAATTGTTAATTGGATTGTTTGTTGGTTCACAAAAGCAACGACACCAAAACGGGCTCGTATCTATCTAACATTCTAACTAGGTAGCTAAAAGACGAAACCAAATGGGCCAACAACCAGAAGCCCAAACTTCTTAAACGCGTGGCAATTTTAAACCCACCTCTGGCGCCCCGCCGAAAAAGAGTTCGAAACGCCTCTCCTTAGGTTTCTCACTTTACAGACCCCCCCTCTCCCCTTCCAAATCACCACTTTTGCCTCCCCCAATCCGCAATTGCACCAAATAATATCTAACCAGACCCTAGATCTGCCCACAGTCGCAGAAATGGCCGGTCAATCTGACTTAAACATGTCTCTATTTTCTCCTGAAGAGGTCCCTTCCCTTCTCTCCACACACGATTTACAGATTTATGCGTGGTTGTTTATGCTTGGCTGCTGTTTTTTTTTTCACAGATTGAATTCATGGCAGAAGATGAACTAGTGGAGATTGTTCCGAATTTGAGGATGGATTCTCTCAATTTTATTTGTGTAATCTCTCCTTAGCCATCTCTTATACGCATAGGAATTTACATGTGCATGTTTTCATTTCATTTATTTATCTCTGTAATTTATTAATTTGGTGTAATTCCAGGGGGATTATGGTCCCTTTCATCCACAATTAGCAGCTCAAGTTCCGCTCTGGTTAGCGGTGGCTTTAAAGAAGAGAGGGAAATGCACAATCAGGCCGCCTCAGTGGATGTCAACTGGTGAGTTTTGAACCAAGATTTGATTAGTTTCCTGCTTGTCTTTCAATCAGTTGTTTATCCCAGAGTTTTAGGAATTTTATCTGCTTCTCTTGTATCTGACAGGTGGTAGATTGTTGGCTCCAATCTCTCATTGTTTTCTTTGTAAATTTTTTTCCCTCCTGGATTAGAAAGCCTGGCTCAGGTTTTGGAACTGGAAAGAGACTCTCACGCATTTCAGCCATTACCCTTTCATTACTTGGAAATCTCAAGACTTCTTTTCGATCAGTAACTACTCAAACATTCTTAGTTTATTCCACACTTCAGTGCTGACAATATTGAATGTCAACTCTAACTTTCTGAATGCAGTGCACGCGAGGATATTCCCGACATGTACATGGTGAGCCTCTATGATTCCTTCATCTTTTTCAGTTATGTGTTTGGCACAAATTTCATATTTACCTGTTCGTAGGTGAGGTCACTTATCGAGGATATCAGAGATGTAAGATTTCATAAAGTAGAGACCAATTTAGAAAAGTTCACAGCATCTACAGTAACGGTATGCTTGATATGTCTCTTTATCAATTCAGTGACCTTATACCCTTTGAAAGTTGTATATTCTTTCTAGATGTGATATTGTTGGCGAGAATGATCTCCCTTATGCCGGGACGTAATAGAATGTTCTATTATCGCATCTATCTAAAATCTCTGTTATTGAAATAATTGTTAATAAGAACCTTCCAATAAAGTGTGCTATTTTTATTTGTATTTTAACAACATGAATGTGATCTAAACCACTTCACCTGACTGAATAATGGTGGATGCATCAAGAAATTAATTTAGATGCAAGACTTAGAGAATCTGGCAGTGTCCCCAAGTGCTTCCATGGGAGATATAGATTGTGAAATCAGGGGTAAAAAATCTTTTTCTTTCACCCTTCTCACAGAATTCAGTGTTCTGATAAAATTACTTCTTTAACCAAAGAAAGGCAACGGGATAAAAGTACCTGACCTTTTCCACTTAAGGAAATATATAAATATAAAAGAAGTATCTCTCACTGAAAATTCATGATGGTGTCTTGCATGCTAGAGCAGCCTCCTTGCTGCCCACATGCAAACAGCAACCAAACTTCATAGCTGAGTCGATTTTGCGACTGTTATCAAATGTCATGAGGTTCTAGGTTTGCCTATTCGCAGGGTTACCAGAAAGCTATTTGTCAGTTGTCGGATGTAGTACTAGATTCATTCTTCATTATGTTGTGATCTACTTTATCTTTGTTAGATCATGCATTCTGCTGTTCTATAAAGTGATCTCTTGAATTTGATATTGCAGTGGAAAAATATGTCTGCAATGGAAGTCAATATAATTCGTGCATTTGCTGGGAGGGCTCTGCAGGCGTTTTATAAGCATGATAACGAACAGCAAGCACCAGATACAGATAGAATGCTAGATAAACAGCCACAGATACCTGCTGACAGGCCAAAAGTATGCTATTTCTTAATGTCAGATTTACATGTTTGTGCACGGGGTCGTATTTGTTCCTTTTATTTTGTTATCATGCGATAGAGAAATGTGTTAGTGCAGTGGTGAATGATGGTCAAGCTTTTTCTGCAATGCCGAGTGCTTCTTCACTCTTTACCTCCTAATCATTGACAAAAAAAAAATCGTGAAACAGTGAAAAAGAATTGGTGGACTATTATTTTAAAATGCTATGCCACTAGCTTAGGTTTCCGTCATTTAACTAATTTTCTGGCTATGCAGCACAATTTGAAGCCTCGATAAGAAGTCATTATGTACTTGAATTCCCTTCTGATCTCAACCTGAAAAGAGTACATTCCGCAGGTGACCGCAGAAGGTATTTCAGCTTCTTTGACCTTTCTCAAAAAAAAAAAAAAAACAATTCCTGTCCCATAACAGTAGATTTTATGTAGAACCCCTTTCAGCTCCATATGTGCACGGTACCCCCCCCCCCCCCCCCA
>NW_011499845.1:851017-860000 GCF_000495115.2 Populus euphratica | reverse complement strand
GCCCCCCCCCCCCCCCAAATGAGGCACAATAATCTGTGAAGTTTCCTCGACATGTAGAATCCATCAGTCTCCCTCCATGTTCACATCTATCCAAAGATTTTGGGTGGAGTGCATTTCTGGATCTTAGTTTACATGTATACCTTCGTAAAAGGAAATGCTATTCAGTAATGCATGCAAATTGATTTTCTGGGATGTGAATTTCTTGATCTTTAGATGAAAATAACTACATTTGTCAGAGATCAAACCTTGCAGTGAAAATGTGATAGAAGGGAGGCTTTGATAGAGAAGAATCCAGTGCATATTAGGAAGTGTGAAATTTGAATTAGGTTTGCATGCTTCCCTAATCAACCTTGTCGTGCTAAATCTGGTCATAGGTCTCTATCTAGTTAGCATATTACACATAACTGAATCTAGAGTCTGACGGAGGGGGCATAAGGATAGTTTTCATATGGCGTGGTAAATTTTTTATGATTTTGTTCCGAATTCTCAAACAACCATGGGTTATGAAATGACTGATTGTGGTTTTATTATTGGACTTCTAGATTATTTTATGGAAGTTGCTTGAATGCTAATTTGGTTTTTATTTTTATTTTTAGTCAAGCGTTTTTCTCTGGAAAGAGATGCCATATTTTGAACCGATTCAAAGCTTAATTTGAGATGAAACGTTTTTTTTTTTCTTTTGGGCTAAAATAGCTTAGAAAAAGTAGTAAATGTTGGAAGGTTGATGTTTGTTATTCATGAAAATTCAAATTTTTTTTTTATATATAGAAAAAGCTCATTTTCTTGGAAATTCTTAGTTGCTTTTCAGAAGACATTGTTTTTCATGACCAATTGCCTTTTCATATCTTACATGTGCTAAAAAAAATATGTGCTCGCTACCAGTTGGGAGGCAATAGTGTTAATTGCTGTCATTGTATAGCTACGTAGATGCCTTATGATTGACTGTATTTTATTTATAAATACACCTTCAGTTTTCCTGTTCTGAACTTTTGTTTGATGACTTAAAGAAAGTAGCATGGTTCTGCCGATAGTTTCTAGAACTGCTGTTTGATGGCCAGCCTTTTAGGCTAGTTTTACAAAGACAGGCATCTAATGCTCCAAGTGACGTAAAATAGGATCTAGAAAAGCTTGATGAAGTAAAAAATGAATGGCTCTAATGTTTCGAACCATGAGGAGTTTGACTGGGCCATTGGAGATTTTCAATTTGCACCGAATCCCCAAGTATAGTAAAATTGGTTGGCAGGTCGAAAAATTATAGTATATTGTTCATCCCTTGCACCATCAGAAATTAGTTGAATATATAATGCTAGCCTCCCTTGTAATTTATTATCCCTTACACCATTGTTTATGACAATTATTGGATTCTTTTGTTTCAAAAAATTATTATTATTCATTCTCCTTTTTCCTCATTTTCAACTAAGCCATAATTAGATTCTCCTTAAAGGCTGACCCGTTTATTAATGATTAGATTCCCAAAGAGAGGAGAGGCCGGAAATAATTTTTTATCGCACAACTCAAACTCCATTGCAGTTTGTGGTTCCAACATGGGGAGGAATAGGTATATCACTTTTCCAAGACAGACTTTTTAGCATTTTGAGACGCTTAGAATTGGTCCAGAGGCCATGCCTGGCAAGAACCAGCGGTGAATGTTGTAATAATTTCTAGCCATCGGTAATTTCACTCTTTTGTTGTATAAGAGCAAGTAAATTGTTTTTTATTTATGTAATTTAGTTATTGAAAATAAATTTAATTTAATTTAATTGAAGCCACGATAATTTAAAGTCACGGAAGAAAAATTCAGGACCAACCAATACTCAAAATAAGCAATTACGGTTTTGTAGTAATTTAACAAGCAATGGTGTTTGTCGCGTAATGTATGGCACTTTTTTGGTTTCCTACCAATTATATGAATTATACATGTTTCCTTCCGACATAGCTCGCATATGGTTCAGAAAAGGAAAGAAAAGCACGAGCTTGAAAGATATTCCATGGTGATATAAATACACGTACAGCACCTGCTTTTTCAAATTGTTTTTATTCAAGGTGATTGATTCAAAATTCATCCCAATCTGGTACGAAGGGGATAAAAGGAACAGACCACCACAACCTGGCAAAAGATGCACGGGCACTCCTCCCAGCAATCGCATTTCACTATCGGGGTATCTGGTTCTTTCCAGGGATGTTTAATAATTTTAAAAAATTATTAACAGTTATTTTTATGATTGTTATTTACTTTTTTCTTATCATTTTTTTAATTGATACTTGTTTTATTAAAAATAATTTATGAAATTATAATTATAATTATTTTAATTTTATAATCTTTTAATTTTCTTATTTGTTAGATTTAATCTTTATTATTTTGATTATTATTTATTTTATTTAAGATAATTTATGAAATTGTATTTTTTTAATTTTAATTTTATTTAACTTTTTAATTTGTAAGATTTATTTCTTATTATTTTAATACATTTTAAAAAATATTAATAAATTATTTTTCATAACATAACCAAACCTTAAGTTTTTTAACTTATTTTTTATGATATTATCAAATATCAAAAAATAATTTATTTTTTTAAAAAAACCATTTTTTTCAGAAAAACTACTTCCCTGCAACAATCCTATAACTTCACAAAAAATAAAAATAAAAATCTCGTGTGCAAGTTTAATGGTATCTTGTTTTCAAATGCAACAGTGTAAGTTTACTGCGCAGTAATAGTAAAAAGAAGAAAAAGACTACTGGAATAAAGTTATATTTTAACGGCAACAAAGTTATTTAATTTATTTAATTGCGGAAGAAATACGTGTGGATGAATTTATATCCGATCATTCTTGTAATATTTAATAAATCGCCTTTAAAAGATGACTAGGCCGAGTATAATTACAAGCTTTGTCAGTTTTGAGAAGAAACTAAAAAGCTTCATTACAGTTTTCCAATAAATATTATAGTATATCCAGTCACAATATTCCAATCTATAACTTTTAGGTTTTTTTTTTAATTTAATTGACCGATCACCTTTTTAAAGCTTGATCTGGGTGGTGAAATTCTGGCCTTTCATTAATTGCGGAAGTGGCAAGTGTCCTATCCTCTTTAAAGAGACAGCTGCTGCTAGCGAGCGTGTGGCCCCACCGGAGACCCGCCACCGCGTGTGGCTCGTTTATGGAGGTCATGGGATGGCGGGAACCTTCTTTTCTTTTTATGCTCCTCTTGTAATATCTGTAAAAAAAAAAAAAGAGCATCTCTACGAAGTTCCAGTATTTTCTTCTCAAACTAGGAAAATTCCAGCTATTAACTCATTCTAAAAATAAAATAAAATTAATATAGTTTTAAATAAAAATTACTTTTGAAAATAGTCTAATAAATTACCAGGGTAGCGGATACAGGAGAAGAACAGCCAAATCACCGTCAATTATGGGATGCTAAGCCGCTGACGTGAGAGAAAGCTATCCGTGAAACTCACGTCATTTGCCCTTTTGGCAGTGACGGTGATTACTTTTTATTTAATCTCCCGTCACATAAAGTTGCTTGGCGACTGGGTCACGAGTGCCCAGATACTGTTGTTTTGCAAAACCATCATACTTTCTTGCCCATTTCTTTTATTATCCGCAACATCGTTTTTGTTATGTAGTTTGCTGCATGTATTTTTTTAAAATACATTTATTTTTTTATATTAACATATTAAAATTATTAAAAAATATTTTTAATAATTAATTTAATATATTTTTAATAAAAAATGTGTTTAAACTCAGAAACACTAAAAACTATTAATTTAATATATAAATATACTCTTAAAACACACAAAAACACAATTTAAAACAGACTTCTCTAGCTTGATGACATAATTAGTAGGTTTCAAGAAATTAAATTTCATGAAAAGTTGAAATATCAAAGGTTTATGCATGTAGTAACACTTGAAGGATTTATTTGTTGAGGAAATTTAACATCGTAGTGGATTATTGGGCAGGTAAAGACCGGTTCCACACAGCAAATTGGAACGACTCCATGTTGAACAAAGAACAAAATTGAAATGCGAGAGCCAGCCTAGATTGATTTTGTAGTCCTAACCTTATCCAACTAATGTGCCAGCGCATTTTGGGGCACGAGGCTCTTCATTGAATCCCTTGAAAATAATAATTGAAGAGAATTATTCAATATTTCCTCCCTTTTACACCTAACTCCCCACTGCACTGTCAACAGAACAGAACCGAACCAATAAATAATCACAACTCCAAACAACGACCAAAGCACTGTAATTCCCATCCTTGTCCTTGAAGTCAGAGGACTGACATGACCATTAAGAAAATTATTATTGTTATTATCCTAAGGTTGTTTCAGTAATTCCATCTCCATCCCTCTCTTCATATTTTTCCTACTGTCTCTCTGGCACCTTCTCCCTAATTCCTCTTCCCTCTCTCCTCCCTCCTCTCTGCCTGCCGGGTTTTAGCTGCACGCCATAAAATACAGGAAGATAAAATAAAAAATATCTTTCCCTTCCCGCCCTACCTCCACCATCTTCCCAAACAACATCAAAACGGCCACCATGTTCTTCGTTTCTATGATCGCAACACCGTTTTGATTCCAGAAATGCGTCATATTTGCATCGCGTTTCTGTGTGCATAGAAACAAATTAAAGTTTCTTACCGATTCCATGTTTCGTTTACTATTTTTCATAATTTTTGTGATTGTGAAATAATAACAACAATAATATTCATAAAAAGGGGAGAAGTTGTCTTGTTCTGGATTGATGAGTGCGGCGACGGCAACAGGGGATTGGTGGGTGAGGGGGATTGGTGGGCAGATCGGAAGAGCTTTTAGCCACGAGAGCGAACATGATTTGGCTCTCATGGTTAGCGATTTTCTCGAGAACGGTTGTAGCTCCGGTGCCGATTCCTGGTGTAGCAGCGATAGCGATTCTGGCTTCTCTGATCTTCACCATCTCGCCGACAAGATTTCGGTAATTTTTATTCTCAAGTTTTTCCAATGTACAGCCTTCTCTTACTAGAATTCCCTAGAATCATTCAACAACAACAACATAAATAATTCTCTAGAACTCATCGAGGTTTACTACCGAAAGAATTTTTACTTCTGTATAGAAAGTGAAACTGAGCTGAATTCATGAAGAATCGAATTGAATTCTGTTAAGATTTTTTTTTCTTTTGCTTACAAGAAATTTGTTTTTTTTTTTAGTTTTCCTATCGAATTGAATTCTGTTAAGATTTTTTTTCTTTTGCTTACAAGAAATGTGTTTTTTTTTTAGTTTTCCTTTTTTTGGTTAATTTTGTTTTGTTATATTAAGAGGAAGAGAGAAGACATATAAAATTATGATAATATTATTGGTTTTGATTTTCTGTAAAAATGGATGAATTAATTTAAGTAATTTTATGGTATAATTTCTCACTAAAATTGAATTGATTTCTGTAATTCGTGGAGGAAGAGAAAATTTAGATTTGACAATTGCGTTTATTTGCCTCTCTTCTCGGATTGTTGCGAACTTCTAGTTTTGTGTTATCATTTCTATGATTGCTTGTCAAGTTAATCAAATTGTTTTCTTTGTACCTAAAGAAAATTTTAGAAATCTCAGATACTTCCCGGGAGATCGTAAACTGAAGTGCATGCAAAGACTAGCTCAGCTTATATTTTGTCTGTCTGAATCTCATCTGGTATACTGTCGTGATTGTATTCTGGTGCCTGCATTTTTGTTTAAATGGCAGTTCTTGTGTGGTTTCAATATGTTTTGCTGATGAGGTTCAAATGACGACTTCCTTGCGCATTTTGGAGTTGTCTTTAATATTGCAATGAGCGGTCTATCTATCGATACATTTTAACTCGTCACTGTTTAGGCTTGCACTATTTGATCATATAAAATTTTGCTGATTATTGTGTTGCTATTGCAGTTTTACAAGCGCACAGCAGCTCAATATGAGAGTGACTTGTTGTTGATAGTTCATTCTCTTGTGCAATCGATCAAGGACACAGACCTTCATCGTGTCAAGTTAGGTCCGTGTAATGCAAGCTGCATCAACTTTTCTTTGGTAAAACTGTTGAGGCTTTCGGGATATGATGCTGCTGTTTGTGTGTCCAAGTGGCAGGGTAGCGGCAAGGTGCCGGGAGGTATGCTATCTTGTTGTTAAGTTGCAGTTCTAAGATTTCTTTGAGAGACTATAGGTGTAGAAGGTTATGACTTGGCTAGATTTGCATAGAGGGAATTACCCTCAACATTTGCTCTGTTTTCAAACCTCCATAATGCAATACAAATAAGAAATTTGGTGGCTTCTCTGTTTGTTTTTTTCTTTTTCTGGAACTGTCAACTCTTATTTCTGGGAAGTCTTTGATTTGCATAAGCATTGGTCTTTAGCATCTATCGGATTATCTTGCAAGTTCGTTGGGGCTTGAACCACCCTTCATAGGCAAACATTGTTTTCACTGGATAATCCCAACCTCAAGTTCTAATTTTCAACATGTGCCCCCTTAAATGATTTAATCTGGATTTTATGGACATAGTTGTGATTTTTTGTATCTTGTGATAGTCCTTTTGGAGGGGGGACCTTTTTTTATCTTATTTGGAAAATGCACCCTATTTTATCTTGTTTCATGCTGCTGCATTTGCTATTTTCTGAAGACTCGGTTCTACTTGTACTGTTTTTGAGAAATGTTCCTTATATTTAATGGCTCAGGGGATCATGAATATATTGATGTGATCAACTGCATCAATGCTGGAAGCTCTGAGCGTGTGATCATTGATGTTGACTTCCGAAGCCACTTCGAAATAGCTAGAGCTGTTGACACTTATGATAGAATATTGAAGTCACTTCCAGCCATTTATGTAGGCTCCTTGACCAGGTTAAAACGGTATCTTCAAGTGATGGCTGAGGCAGCGAGATCTTCTCTCAAGCAAAATTCGATGCCTCTTCCACCTTGGAGGTCTCTGGCTTATTTGCAAGCGAAATGGTACTCACCATATCAGAGAAAGTTTGATCCAGATAATCAAAATTTTAGCAGTGTCGATTCTTCATACCACAAGCAGTGTGGTAGACATTTAAAGAGACTGCAGTCCTCGCTCCAATTTGAAACAGAAGGAGAACGACTCATGAAGCCTATTAACAGTGATAATAACCGGAGGATGAAGTTTGAGAGGCGGAAACACTCCTTATTCAGGGCTCTTTGAAGTGTATAGAGTTTTGTCTGATAATGCAAATTCCTTTCCTTCTTTGAGAGATTAATTATATTGCGGCCTTCTTTTTTTCTTTTTTTTTTTTCGTTTGGCAAATAAGCTTATACTGAAATGAAGTGCAGTTTCATTCAAGGGGGCACAAAAGACAACAACACGCCATGTTACTGGAGACATCTTCATATTCCCTTTTCATCTCAAACTCGGGGATTATAAATCTATTTTTTATTTTTCCTATGCTTGCATCAAGTGACAGTATCTGGTTTTCGAAGCTCCGGGGCGCTATAATCTGCATGGCAGTACCTCCAGCCAAATTACAAGGTACTTGCTTCACCAAGGTGCATCGCGCTATAGATTGCTGTTTTTCTTCTTCTTTTTGTCTTGATTCCACTCCTCGCCTTCTATTTTTAATGGCTGAGGAATTATTATTCTTAGTCCCCTGTAATCGTGTTGAAAAACTAGAGTTACTTTTCTTGGACAATACGGGCTCCAAAATTAATAATTATTTGCTTTATTTGTCTAGTCTTCTACCACTCTTTCTTGTTTCATCTTTGTTTCACTGCTTTGCCCTGGGAAAAGGCATCCTAACATGAACTCTCACTTGCAAGCAATACCATGTGAAATCAGAATCTAATAAATGTTTTTGAAGAGTGGAGCACATGCACATGACGCATTCTTATTCAGATGGCATTCGATTGAACCGGGACATTGTTGATCGTTAGTTCTTTGTTGATTTATTTGTTTAACTAATTTAGATTCCAACAAGCTGGGTAGGTTGTAAGATTAAATATTTCGGGCTGTACTATATAGCTACCAGTTGGTTCTATTTCAGTTGTGCTTTTGCCGTCCCAGCAGACCATCCTATCTGTATATACTTTGTACTGTTTTTTTTTAGATTAACGTGGGTGTCCGGGCCAGTTTGCGCGCACTATGACTAATCCCACAGGCCCTAAAGTTAATGACCATGTAAGCCTCCAGTGGCCATCATATGAGTAGTCAAGGACTCAAACCTGAAACAACAGAGGGAACAAACCCCTTAGTCCCAAGTTTTTACCACTTAACCACCACCTAGATGGTTAACTTTGTACCGTTTTTGCTCTGCTGTGAGGTCGTTTTACAATAGTTTTTGTGCCTGGTAAGCTCGTTGCTAGCATTCAATCTCTGGCCATGTATGTCACCGAGCGTTATTAGCTGATGATTTTAGCCAACTATGGGTCGGAGATAAATCGGACTGATTTGTTGTGTGGACAACCCGCAGGATAAGGAAGAATAGAAGCACAAATTAGGATAAAAACAGCAGCGAAATATATCAGAAGTTGATCCCTTTGCCCATCAATTAGGATTGTACAAGTTTGCGTAGTTTACTTGATCATTGCGGGTCAAGAACTATCAGCCATGCAAGGAGGACTTCCTCGCTGCGGTATTGATTGCCAGATGGGTCATGATAGAAACAGTGTGCCCACACTAGAGATTTCTGTTTCAATAGTGGAAATTGAAGACCCGTGTCGAGTCTTATGCGGCGGGTGGCCACTTTTTTCTTCTTCGGACACCGTTTGATAAAATATATCATTCAACTAGCTTTGTTTATTAACTAATTTTCATGCAATTCAGCTGGCTTGATTGCAGGGAAATTATTTTTTGAAAAAAATAAATTTTTAAAAAATAATTTTTTTTTAATATTTGATAATATTATGAGCGAGCGTTATTAGCTGATGATTTTAGCCAATATGGGTCGGAGATAAATCGGACGGATTTGTTGTGTGGACACCCCGCAGGATAAGGAAGAATAGAAGCACAAATCAGGATAAAAACAGCAG
>NW_011499845.1:830320-850420 GCF_000495115.2 Populus euphratica | reverse complement strand
CATAAATTATCTCAAATAAAATAAATAATAATCAAAATAATAAAAATCAAATCTAAAAAAAAATATGAATAAATTAAAATAATAATAATTAATATTTCATAAAGTATTTCAAATAAAATAAGTAACAATCGAAAGAATGAGGATCAAATTTGATAGATTAAAAATTTTAATAAAAAATAATAGAAAAAAAACAAATAACAATTATAAAAATTAGAACCAAAGTTAATATAAAAATTAAATTTTAAGAAATGAAATTAAAAAATAAATATTCAAAACAAAATATACATAATAATCAAAAGTTTGAGGACCAAATTTGATATAATCAGCAAATAATGACATTTCTAAATTTTTCATAACTTCCAGAAAATGTTTTTCACCCAAATTTTTCAGGAAAACACAGTCATATTTTTTTTTTATTAGAAAATGTTTTCTATTGACCAACTTTCCTAAAAGCAAATAAAAATAAGAAATTTTGAAAAGTGATTTTTCAAAAATCACTTTTCAAAAACCTAATACAGCCAGAAAGAAAAACACTTTCCTGAAAACTAAAACTATTTTTCGTTGATTAGAAAATGTTTTCCATTTACTAACTTTTCTAATAGTAAATAAATACATAAAAGTTTGAAAAATAATTTCTTAAAAATTACTTTTCAAAAAATAAATATAACTTTAGTTTTTTATCAGATCCCATGGAGTTTGGAAGTACGATTGTAGTTATTTTTTAAAGTATTTTTTACTCAGAAAAAAATATGTTAATAATATTTTTTATTTTTTAAAAATTATTTTTAAATTCAACACATTAAAATGATTTTAAAATATTAAAAATATATTAATTGAAAATAAAATAAATTTTAAATTTTTTTGAAAGCCCTTTCTGCCACTTAATTTAAATCAATAGCTTTCGGGCGTTGATTTTGAAGGGTGTCATTTCGTAATTCACGTGATCAATTAAAAACCATTAATTGCTGTTTCAGAACATTTCTTTTTTCTTTTTTCTTTTTTCTTTTTTCTTTTTTTAAAGCTAAACAACTATTTATAGAGAGACCTGAACAGTTCTCACCTGTCTACACATCTGATGAGTTTCAAAAAATAAAATCTATTAATTTATGTATTAAATTATTGCTATCATTCTCTCCTCGATTATTATCCGGGCAAAGGTCAAGACTTTTGGAAGCAATATCACATGATGTTGCTTGTCCAGGACTCCTCGATGCAACAATACAACACAACACAACTCCGTGATCGCGTGCACAACACACAGACCCCTTCAGAACACAATAATCCATGGGAAAATTCATAAGCTAAGCGCAAGATTAAAAAAATAAATAAAAATCGTTATGATTAATTTTAATACTATGCAGACAATAACTTGATATTTTTTAACTATGAAAATAGGCTAAAATTAGAAACAAAATAAACAGCACGAAGCATTTGATTAATATATAGGTGGTAGGGTTGGGCGTATGATTAATTTTAATAGAATGCAAACAAATTGATTCGAATTATGAGTTTCAGTACAGTTAAGCAAAAGTTAATTGTAAATAAGTAGATGTAAGAGTGTTACAGTGGAAAACATAGTTATTTAAAAAATTTAGAGTAGTTTTTATTTTGTGCTGAAAAGGTATTTTTTATTTTTTTAAATTATTTTTATATGTTAATATATAAAATATTATTTTGATATATTTCTAAATAAAAAATACTTTGAAAAACAATATTTATTACACTCCAAATATTATTTTTCTTTTTAAAATAATTTTAATTTAAAATATATTAAAATATTTTTTAATAATATTTTTTTATTTTTAACATTAACCTATCAAAACAATAAAAAATAATAATTTCAAATACAAAAATCAAAAACATTTTTAATGCAAAACATCAACAAAACAAATTACGGGCTACAAAAAGAAAATCCAGATGGATTTCGTTGTCGGGCCTACTAGATCCTGTAATAATTATGGATGCAATTGCTTTCCTTTTCCATTTAAGGACATATATAGTACATCTCTATGCCTCGTTGTTACCGGATTAATGAGATCACAATTCCCATTACTTTTATAAATTTACTAATGTGACCCTTTATCAATTATTTTTCTTTTTATGACTATTTATTTCCCATCACTTAACGAAGTCTTTCCTTCCAAGTTTAGTTGTCAGATGCTGAGGTGGCGTGACAAGTAGGATTCGTTTTTCATCACTTGACCAATTCTCTCTCTCTTTTAATCCAATGTTGAAATGCTTCCAGGCTCGACATGAATTTTATGACAATTTGAATTAGGCTATGGACTACTGTTGATTGTTGCAATGATACCCACTTAACATGAATTCTATGACAATTTGAACCAACTTAATATTGGACTGGAAGAAAAAAGAAAGAGTAGGCTCGACATTTAACATCTAGATTCGAATAGAAAGGCTTGTTTAAATAACATAGAATAAATAAAATGATTATACTAAGAAAATCAATTGATAGAGGACCATATCAAGAAAATTATATAAATAAGGACATTCGAGCTTAATAACTCTCTAATAGACAACAAGTTTAATTATTATAATTATAATTTTTTATAATTAGTATATTTTTTATATAGTTAGCTTATGAATGCTTTAATTAATTCTTCAAGATTTTAAAATTAATAATTAGATAATTTTTTAATAATTCTGAAATTTATAACACTTGAATATATAATTTTATTTTTCTTGAGCACATGGAGTTTTATGAATTTTCTTTTTATATTTTATGTATAATCTGTTATTGTTAAATAATAATATAAAATAATTCATGTATCCTAACCCAAAAACTTAATTTTTAGAATAAAATGTTTACTTGACACACATTATTCAACAATTTCTTGATTTCTAGACAAAGATGGTATTTTTAACTATGTCCAGGACAATACACAGTATTAGAGGAAGATAGGATTATGTATCTGTATATGTTCGGTAATGTCAAAGTGCTATTTCAAAATGATTTCCGTCTGATGGTACTCGACGAGGGTCAAAAGAGTCAACTTGCGCTAGGTGGTCTGCTCTGGTCCCCAGCTGGTTTATCAGGCCACCAAACACAAATCACGGAGCCGGTTTCATCTTTATCTTTTAACAGCGCTTCCCATCTGTCCAGCCAATCTCTTATCTAATCTTCATAAATTCCACCATTGCATCTTCCATCCAAATTCAACAAAAAAAAAATCAGGAAAAGGAGCAATTGGTAGCTAGCTATGGTCGCAAAAACGAACCTTTCCCACCACCTCCTCCTCGTCTCCACCCTCCTCCACCTCCTCACTACCACATTCGCCATTGGTGTTAACTACGGGACCCTAGGCAACAACCTTCCCCCACCCTCCCAGGTTGCCAACTTTATCAAAACTCAAACGATCATTGACAGCATCAAAATCTTTGACACAAACCATGACATTCTCAATGCCTTTGCCAATACTGGCATTACTGTGACTGTCACGGTTGGCAATGGTGATATTCCTTCCCTTGCCAATTTAAACAGCGCCCGCGGATGGGTTGCTGCCAATATTGCACCGTTCCATCCACGAACAAGAATTAATAGGATTGTTGTTGGTAATGAAATTATGGCCACTGCTAATAAGCCTTGGATTTCTAATCTCGTGCCTGCCATGCGGACCATTCACAAGGCTCTTCTTCTCGCTGGAATCAGAAATGTTCAGGTATTACTATTCGTAATTACATAATTACATAAGAAGATTTCCCTTTCTTTTAGGTTTCTTATGATAAAAATAGTGAATGATAATCCAAAGATCGGTAGTTTATTAATACTCTTGAAATGTAATTAAGAATAATGGACCTTTACCTTCTTTTTTTCCTCCCAATTTTTCACAGGTCACAACACCTCATTCTCTTGGCATACTCTCAATCTCCGAGCCACCAAGTAAGGGCCAGTTCAGGCGTGGCTTCGACCGAGCCATATTTGCACCCATGCTCCAATTTTTAAGGGAAACCAAATCACCCTTCATGGTTAACCCGTACCCTTATTTTGGCTACTCTCCAAAAATGGCGAACTATGCTCTTTTCAAGCGCAACAGAGGTGTGCATGATAGATACACTGGCATCACATACACTAACATGTATGATGCAATGTTGGATGCTATTTATTCAGCAATGAGAAAATTGGGCTATGGTGATGTGGGCATTGTAGTGGGCGAGACAGGCTGGCCCTCGGTTTGTGACCCTGGTCAACCAGCTTGTAGCATGGAGAATGCTGCCTGGTTCAATGGGAATTTGGTTAGACGTTCTAGACAAGGGAAAGGCACCCCTTTGATGCCAAACCGGCGGTTTGAGACTTATCTTTTCTCATTGTTCAATGAGAATCTCAAACCCGGCCCGACCGCCGAAAGAAACTGGGGGTTGTTTAGGCCTGATTTTACCCCAATTTACGATGCTGGCATTTTGCGCAATGGGCAGGTATGTTATGATCTGCAGAATTCATTTTTTTCTTTTTACTAGAGGTGCTTGATCTGGTTTTCAATAATGTTCGAGCTTAAGTTTAAAATTCTATTATCCAATGCGTTATGTAGAGAGGCAGTGGTCGCGGTGGTGGAAGGCAGAGGCCCAGACCAACCCCAGGGAAGCAGTGGTGTGTGCCAAAACCTGGCGTTAGTGATCAAGCTTTGCAAGCAAACATAGACTATGCATGCAGTCAGGGTGTGGATTGCAAGCCTATTCAACCTGGTGGTGCCTGCTTTGATCCTAACAATGTGAGATCCCATGCTTCGTATGTGATGAACTTTTTTTATCAAACCCACGGTCGCCAAGCTTTCAATTGTGATTTCTCCAACACCGGTGTCCTAACTGCTGTCAACCCAGGTAAGTGAAATGTGTTTTACTTGATTCATTAAGTTTAATTAATAGATTAAATATGCTGTTTTTTTTAATAGAATTGCAACTACGTATCTCGAGAAATATTAGTAGAATTGGTGCTTTGATAAGAGGAAACTATTTTCTTTGTCTAATATTTGGTCTTGTGTTTGTGTACAGGTCATGGCACATGCAGATACATCTGAGATCGAATGTCGAATGGCTCAGTATCTAACTAATTAATTAAAATTAGTGCTTCAATTAAAAGTAATTTATGTACCTGTTTGTTGTAAGAACATGGATTTGAAATCTAATCGTACGACATTTCAGCATAAAACGCACTACTGTTCTTCTTGCAAGCCATGTTATTGCTGAGAGTGTTCCGCAGTTGGGCTTTCATTTGTGGTGATGGCACTTACTGTTCAGCTTTTTTGGACAATTCCAATTCAGAAACAAAAATGTGAAAACTTCGGCTAAAAGAAATGAAATGGAAAGAAGGTGGGGGCGGTGGCCAGGCGACTTACATTCATCTCCCTAGGCTTAAGAGATAAAAAGAAGGCAAAAGATGTCAGACAGAATCAAATAAATTGATTGGCTGGAGCAAATAAATGATCTGATTCTCCACGTTATTATTAAAAAAAAAATTGGGGGGGCGGGGTGGGGCTCATCTGCAAAACCGTGTACGCGTTACGCGTTCATTCCAATAAATACAAAGAAAGAGATAATCTTTCTCAATGGCAAGTCATGTTCCAAAACGAAGGCAGTCGAGTAGACTGGTCAAGTTCACACTGCAAAAGGACAATAAAAATAAAAATAAAAATAAATCTGCCTCCATTTCAAGTAATAGAACAAGGCCACCCGTGTCCAACCGCCACGTTTGCCATCGACACAATCGAAGCATCATTTCACGACCAGCAGTGCACACATCCATGATACAAGTCTCCCATGATACCCCCCACTTCCCAAGGCATTTCTTTCGTGTGGATTTGTAACACGGCTTCTTCACAGCACCATCTTGCTTCGCCACCATTCCACCATTCCAATGGACCACGCGGCCTCAATTTACCCTGGGAAAGGAAATATCCAAATCAATATCTTCCATTCCAGAATTCCGTCTATTCATCGTAAAAGTCAAAACATTTAACGCCAATTCCAGCTGGCTCGTCCTATATATTTCAGCACTTCTCTGTGGATTAATTAACTGGTTCTGCATCTACTCTCTAAGTTTGCTGTCTCTAACAGGATACTCGTAGTTGTCACGTTCTTTGTTTATTTATAAAACCACAAAGTTTCCGACATCTCCTTCTTATCTCAAAAAAGAGAGCCTTGATCACATGGCCGCTATCGCCACCACATCCATCACTACCGCCCTTCTCATCATCTCCACCCTCCTCCACTTTTCCACCACAGCCTTTGCGATCGGTGTCAATTATGGTACCCTAGCCAACAATCTTCCGTCACCATCTGAGGTGGCTAGCTTCCTTAAAACACAAACAACTATCGATAGCATCAAAATCTTTGACACCAATCCTGATATTCTTCGCGCTTTTGCAAATTCGAACATCACCGTGACTGTCACTGTAGGTAATGGTGATATTCCTGCTCTCGTCGATGTAAATACCGCCAGTCAATGGGTTGCAAACAATATCAAGCCATATTATCCGCAAACAAGGATTAAACTCATCGCTGTTGGCAATGAAATCTTGTTTACTGGTAATAAAGAGTGGATTTCTCGTCTCGTTCCCTGCATGAAGTCCTTGCATCAGGCTCTTGTTCATGCTGGAATCAAAGATGTTCAGGTAGGATGGTTTCTTCTTTCTATTGTCACATGAAAAACTTCCATAAAAAAAAAAAAAGAGTCGATCTTCTTTTTGATATGGTAATCGGTAATGTTTTCCTTTTTTTCCCCTTCAAATAGATTTAGTTCATGATTGGCGCTCATTTAAATGAATTGATCATTAAAATAATTTTAGAAAATTCAAGATAGATATCATTATATATAAGCTATAGCTTCAAGTACTATACAAATCAAATAAGATTTAATTATCATTAAGTAAGAAAAAAATGTTCCTTTTGTTGCCAATTTGTTTTTTAAAATATACGTACCATGTCAAATGACTTTACACACATTGATTTTAAGTTCTTATTCAACAATTTCGTGTTGAATGCATCCTCATTTATTTTTAAATATCAATAAACATCTGGATTTGAACAACCACTTTGAAATTAGTTTTTAAGTATTGTTTTTTCGTAAATTTACGCAGGTCTCAACTCCTCACACCCTCGGAATTTTGCACAATTCTGTACAACCAAGCGCTGCCCGGATAAGGCCTGGCTATGACAGGGTCATATTTGCACCCATGCTCCAATTTCTACGTCAAACCAAATCCCCTCTCATGGTTAACCCGTATCCTTATTTTAGCTACACTCCGAGCATGGAAAACTACATCCTCTTCAGGCCTAACCGCGGTGTCCACGACACCAGCACCAACATTACCTACACGAACATGTTCGTTGCAATGATGGACGCGGTTTATTCGGCAATAAAAGCAATGGGTTATGGTGACTTGGACATTGTCGTCGCCGAGTCCGGTTGGCCCTCACTTGGAGACCCGAACCAGCCCATGTGTACTGTGGAGAATGCAGTCTCGTATAATAAGAACATGATTAAGGTTGTCACTTCAGGGAACGGGACTCCGTTAATGCCTAAACGACGGTTCCAGACATATGTCTTTTCTTTGTTCAATGAGAATCTTAAACCCGGTTCAACAGCAGAGAGGAATTGGGGTTTGTTTAGGCCAGATTTTACCCCGGTTTATGATGTTGGGATTATGCGCAATGGACAGGTATGAAATATGTCAAACTTCTCGCTTTTTTTTTTTTTTTATGGATAATAGTAGATAACACCTGATAAATTAAGTTTGTTCTTTTGGGATGAACATTGAAAAGGAAATTATTTGCATATGAAATTATGAATACATATTTCCGGCATTATGATAGTTTAATCTAAAACTTTCATATCATTTTCAACAAAATTTTTGTTTTGGAGAGAGATAATCTTCAACTTTTCTCCTTTTTCCTTCGATTTGTCTCTCTTTATTCTGATTCTTTTGTTGATCCAATTTCTGTCCTGGGACAACAAAGCAAAATTAATTAACATATTAAGCAGACCCTGCAATATTAACATTAAATTACTAATGTCAACAACCTGAGGTATTCAGTATATCACATGCACATTCTAGCTAGCAGACAGATCCTCTCTAAAGTCCTTGCAGAAAGCCAAATTCTCGCTTTAGCATATTGTTGATTAATTTTCTTCTTCTTATTACTTGTTATGCAGTCCAACAGACCAACACCACCATCACCTACAAAAAGCAAGAAATGGTGCGTTCCGAAAGCTGACGCTACTGATAAAGCCTTACAAGCAAACATAGACTATGTGTGCAGCCAGGGTATGGATTGCAAGCCTATTCAAGCTGGCGGTGCCTGTTTCAGTCCAAACAATGTCAGGTCCCATGCATCATATATCATGAACTCTTATTATCAATCCCATGGCCGCAATGATTTCAATTGTGATTTCTCTCAAACCGCTGTCCTCACCACCTCTGACCCAAGTAAGTCTATAAAATTATGATTTCTCTTGATTTTTTTCTCTTTAACTGATAAATCCCTCTGATCAACTTCAAGTCTAGACCTAGAATCTAAAAGATGGTTGGGATTCGTAAATTTATTCTGAAACTTCCCACCAACCTATATATAAATATATACGAAGTCATATTTGATTGAAGAGAAATTATTGTGAAATGAATTTTGTTTGTTAATATATTCTTTCTGCCTTCTCTTTGCATGCAGGTCACGGCACTTGTAAATACAATTGAGTGATAATTTGGGAGTGTAGCTGACCACTAGCAATGCAGGAAGGATCACTAACCAAAAAGAAAGAAAAAACAGCGAAACATTTGGCATTTTATTTGCCTGTACCATCCATTCTTTATTGCTTTAAACATCTGCTATCTGTAAAAGGGATTGGGCCCGTGGCAAGGGAATCTTCCATCTGCATAGCAGCCCTGAAAGTATAGTTATAAAGTCAAGGAATGACAAATGTAATTTTATTAGCTGTGCTTAGACATTAATGTTTATGATGTCAGTGGTGCCCTCTAACATTATTGTTCACTCATTTTCATAAATAAAATCAAAGTTCTATGCTGTTGGAACACTTTTGTGGCCTTCAATAGCAGAGCTTCACCCTGTTTTTTCTCTCTTCCTCTTGTTTTGTTTCGTTACCATTAGAAATCCCCCCCCTTCTACGAGGATTGGGGAGGACTAGAGGCCCAGTCTGGAGAGCCACAGGCCACCGTTATCACGCCGCCCTTTTAACTAAGGCTGAAGCCTTCTCTAAACACACACCTGGGCTCTTGTAAGATGACATGGGCCTGAATGAACATCGGAGCTCTTTCCTCTGAGAGATGCCGACATTTCGTTTGCTTATAAGTGGTGGGTGGTTTTTCAAGCGTGTAATAGAAAATTTCCTGAGAAAAACTTTATCAAAGCTTGTACTTGGAAGACCGGTACTTAAAAGTTGAGTCTTGAGGATCAATCTCCAGATAATTGATTTACCAGTTGTTGGACTATCTACCTTGCATCCGTTGCAGTGTTAGTTGCATCATTAATTCTGATTTAAGCGTCTCCTAAGTTTACTGTAAATAGCATAAAAATCTGCAAAAGCAAGATTAGAGATCAAGGAAGTTCTCGAGAGAGGGAAGCACGACACTAATCATGCAAAACTAACGTCCCATGAAAGAAACAACCAACCTGTTTTTGTCGATCTGCTATAACTAGAACCAGGAACCTCCATTAACCCATTCCGTTTGTTCTGATTAGTTATGTTTTTTCCTCTAATCTGCATCATAATTCATTGATGTTGATGCTTGATATGGTGGTTACCAGTATCGATATAATTTCTTTGATTATTATGTCCTCCTCCGATTGTGACCACGTCCAAAATAAAAGGAAAGGCAAAAGCCTTTTTTTTTTTTTGTGTGTGTGTGTTTTTTCCTGATCCCATCATGCAAACACATAATGATGGATCGAATTAGTATCTAGAATGATTATTATCGATTGCCATTGGAGTGGTTGTCGCAGTTTAAAACAAGAAGTTAATTATATTGATCCTCAACTTCAAATCTTTTATCTGCAATTTCACACCCCATCTTATGAAACTCAGCTAATCTTGTTGGAATTCAGGGTTCGCCTACTTATCATTCAACTGTAGTGCATGCAATTGATGCAACGGTTTTTGAAAACCTGCGTTCAAACAATTTATTTGGTGCGATACTAATTAATTGATCCCAGCAACTCTTCTCAATTGAGATTCTATTTATTTTCGGGTTTTAAAAATATATTTTTAAAAATTATTTATTTATTTGTTTTAAATTAATATTTTTTAAGTTTTTAAATTATTTTTACATGCGGACGTTAAAAATAATATTTAAAAATAAAAATAAAATATTATTTTAATATATTTTTTAAATAAAAATACTTTAAAAACAACTATTACTATAATATTAAATATTCTATACACTAAGCCACATTTATGGTGGACAAATCACCTTTTTTTTTAAAAAAAAGTTTTAGAATCTGTTGGTAACGGCAAGATTCATTTTATGCCACAGAAGGATGACTTTGAATTCATCAAGGACGCATGATATTTAAACTATAGAAAAATGACATGTTGATGTGTAAAATCATGACTGTTTTCATTTTTTCTAATTATTTTAAATATTGACCTTATTAAATTTAATTAAATTTGATAGGTCAATATTGACCTCATCAGACGAAAAAGTGAGACCGAACCAATCAATTTTTTTTTTTTTTTGTTTCCAAAACAACCGTATTTTTTTTATTAAACTCAGTGATGCATGAGTAGCTGACCAAAAATGTGGTAACTGAGCTCTTAGCCAGACCTGACAACTATGATTGAAACCCTGGCAGCATCTTTTGGTTAGGCCCATGGGGTGGTGGCCCTTATTGCAAGAGTTATTGCTTTTAGCTGGTCTTCTCTCAGCACCTCTAGTCTGGACTGGAATCTCTTTCCCGTGAAATGATTAAAGGCGACGGTGCCTTTGGAAGGAAACAACTTTAACGGGAAGACTTATAATGAGATGTCATGAATGAGGTAAACTCTCTCTCTCTCTCTCTAACAAAAAGACAAAAGGCAACCATTTCTTTTATATATATATATCTGAACAACTTCCACCAAACTATTGTTAATGGGTCCAGTTACAGCCTATGGTTGATCTAACCATTGTTGTTGCTGCTGTGAACTGGATGGAGTTCTGTTGAGTGTGATTTCAACAATACGAGTGTCTGTAAGCTTGTCTTTTAGCGCATTCAAATAGCCACACATTGCCTAACGATAGTCCAGTATTCCAAGTATATTAAAGTACGCGTAAGTAGATGGAATTGTAGCTAGAGAGTCAACTGGAAGGAATTAAGCAAGTGGGTGTAATTATGATTCTAGGAACATGTTATCTTCTTGATTGGGTTCGTTTCCGGTTAGGGGTTGCCGAAGTGTGGTCCTAAGCCCTCTGTTAGTGAGCTTTTGAACCCAATCTGGAAAAAAATAATCACCTCTAACCCTAGATCTTCTGGTGGCACGTGTTGTGCTCATGAAACCAGTAGAAATGCTGGGTCTGGCAAATGGGTGCTTCTGGTGGATGTTATTTAGCAATGTTATTGACCAATGCTTGTGGTGGCAGATGTTGTGTCGGTAAAGATTTGTTTGTTCTTGTTTTTTAAAAATAATTTTTTAAAAATTTATATTTTTTAAGATACCTAGTTAATTTTGATACGCAGATTTCAAATTTATTTATTTTTTAATAAAAAATATTATTTTAATATATTTTTAAATTAAAAACATTTTAAAAAATAATATAACCATGCTTGTGAAAATCTCCACTAGCAGATCGTGACAGCAAAATGTTATTAATATACCTGCTCTGCTATTTGTGCGTACATTACTTGTCCATTCCTTTACATTTATTTGTGCTACCATGGGAGGCATCATGTAAATAAAGGTGCGCAAATAAGTAAAAATCGAGAAAAAAAAATGCCTGTGATTCAATCTATTTTTCATAAAAAATTAATTTTTATTTTATTTTAATTTAATTTTTTTATTTTAGATTATTTTTATGTACTAATATCAAAAATAAATTTTTAAAAATAAAAAATATTAGTTTAAAATGTTTTTATATATATATATATATAAATACTTTAAAAATAATATCTACCCCACTTTACACCTAAAATGAAAGCACCATGATCGGAATAATGTGATGAAGATAAAGGGCATTTGACGCCTTTTTTTTTTATAAATGGATTAGACTGAATAGCCCCTTGCATTGCAATGACACACTCAAATATTAAAATATAACACACGCAATAATAGGATAATCAAACTTATTTGATTCATCTGAAATAACCTAATTTTTAATGGAGGAGTGACATGCATAGCAGACATTGATAATGATAGCATAAAATAGGAGTTCATTTTAAAATTAATCCTTATTGTTTTGCAAAATGATTTAAATAATTCATCTAGCTTTAAAAATAATTAATTGGACGTCCTTGTATTTTTAAATCTATTTATAACCTTATCCTTTTGACCTGTTCTATTTTATTTTCCAATTTTTCTTTTGTGCTTTAAAATTAAAGAAAGGAATAAAACAAATGGGAGAGCGAAAATGATTGCAAAAGAGGATATTTAAAAAAAATATTAAATTAAATATGGTCAATTCCAGTTAAATGATTAATTACTTATTTTTAAAATTAAAGAAATCATTTTACGAAACCAGAGAAAGTAATTTATAATTTATTCCAAATATAGATGGTCTAATTTAGGTAAAGGGGTACCCTCATCTTGACTGTCGTCATCTCTTAAATAAAAAATAAAACCCAGACGGAGAAAAAAATTATACTATATAACATAACTTAAAAAGTTTTAGATTGGTTGGCCATCACATACAACAAAAACACCCACCTCCTCCGAAAAATCACATCCCCCATGGAAGACAAAGAGAAGAAGAAACACCATAAGAAGCAGAAACACCAACACCCAAATGATCAAACCACCAAACCATCATCAGATTTTTCTTTCAAACCTAGTTCAGAAGTGAAGGGTCTTCGTTTTGGAGGCCAGTTCATTGTAAAATCTTTCACAATCCGGCGAGCAAGGCCACTCGAGCTTCTAAAAGTCCTCTCGTATCCACCAACAAATAAGAACAGCGACAACAATAAGACCCCTTTCCCTTCAACAACAGCTTTTCTGCCTACAAACTTCACCATCTTAGCACACCATGCTTGGCATACCTTAACACTTGGTCTTGGTACCAAGAAATCCAAAGTACTGTTATTTGTCTTCGAATCCGAGTCCATGAAGATGGCTGTTGACAGAATATGGCCGCCAGAGATACCACTTGGAGAAGTAAACAAGAAACTTATCAGAGGCCTGAATGGTTGTGAAATGGCAAGATTTAAGTTCAGAAAAGGATGCATTACTTTTTATGTATATGCAGTGAGGCGTGTAGGAAACATGGGATTCTCTTGTGCAGATGATTTAAAGATTATATTACAGTCCGTGGTTGCACTCAATGATTTCTTGGATCACACTGCTATGCTTGCCATGCCTCACCAAAGAAGCATCAACTATGCATCACCCCAGGTCGCCATGGCTCACTAGGCATGCTTATTTTTGCTCTTTTTTTCTCGTTTTAGGCCCTTTCTTTTGTTGATTTTAGTACTTATTGTCCTTAACGATGAGGGAATTGGTTTATTTGTGGGGGATCTTGCTTATGGAATTTTATTTTTATTTTTCCTTTTTCTTCTAATTAACTGAAGGACTTTATTTTAGTCTAATAAATAAATAAATCGGAGTTTATTTGGTGCTGAATTCAATGTCTTCCATTTGCAAGTTTATTCAGCAGTTTGACATGCAGTGGCACAGTTAACTGGCAATTCCGAAAGGGAGGTAAGCGACATTACAAATGGGAGTGGTGCTGTTATATTCTTGTGATCTTATCTTGAAGGAATATTTGTGTACAAAATCATTATTTATTCATTTCCTTCTACCATTTCTGTTGTCTTTCATAAATTTATGGTAACAATACTGTCAAGAAAATTATTCTAGAAGAATATTCTTTGCAGGCAATAGTGCTACAGTACTGATCTAGTTTTTTCTTGAGCGCTTCTTTGCAAGTGTTTGGTGATAAACATTTAGTGACAATTACAAGAAAACTGTGAGTAAATAAATAAAAACAACAACCAACTTCTTACCAACATAACAAAAGAATGATCAATGTTACGTTCAGCTTTTAATTATCTTCTTGATCCTTTCACATCTTTTCTCGAGGGAAATTTTTATTATTTATCCCACAGAAACTGCACTGAGCCGCGGATTACAGATGAATCATGCCGATCCATAGCTATATATGTAATTGTCATCAGCAGCGCGGCAGCCTCAGTCAATCCAAAATTTCCCCTCTCCAAAGACTCAACAGTCTTTTCTTGTAAATTGTGTTCAAGTTCAATTTGTAAGAACTTAGATCCAACCCGAGAACCCAAATGTCGAAGTGATACTTGCAGTCCTTCAATTGTTCTTGAAGTTAGAACTTACTGTTCCAGTGCCACTATTTAACTACCTTCACATTTTGTCATTTTACCATAATGTCAAAAATTTCCTGAAATCTAGAAGGTTCTTCTACGAGCATTGCATAACAAGCACTACCAAAGGGTTAATACACATGGTGACCGAAGAGCTCGTTGTTTTATGGGTCTGATGATAAGGATACGGAGATGATATATTTGGGTCAAGAAAAAAAGAAAAGAAGAAGCCATGGGGCATGATAGAAAGAGAGAGAGCATGTCAAGGACCAACCTCTCCACCTCTAACAAAGCTTTATGGTCTCCAAAAGTAGGGGAAGAAAAGAAAATCCTCTTCCTTTTTCACATTCCTTCTTATGGCTTTAATCATGCCATGGGAAGGCCCATCTCCTACCCTTCCCTTTTCACATGAATCACGGAAGTCTCATTCCTTCTGCTCCTGAATATACAACAATAATACACCATTGCTAATATATGCACAGTTTAATTGCATGTAGACAAGCGTGACATGAGTACTGCACAGAGGAGTGTATTGGACTCATAAGTACTCTCTGCTGTTTGATCACAGGTATATCATTGGTTGTCACATGGTATCTGTCGAAACTACAGTAATTAAAATGTCCTTCCCATTAGCTTCTATGAAACTAAAGAACCCAAAAAGAAAAGAATCAAATTTAAATAGTGTACTGGTGAATCGATGTGTATATATATATTCAAAGGTTTCCAGTGTACTTATGTCGGGAATGGGATGGGATGGGATGGCTTCTTTCTGTTGTCTTTCTTCTTTCTTGAAGGTAAAAGCAACATGCAAAAGCAGGCGATACCTGAAAACACACTATGATACTTGCCTCCTAGGAGATGCTAAATGCTTGGTTTTTCACTTTTTCTTTTTCTTAATCCGAGGAATACCACCATCTCAGATGTGTTTATAGCAACACTTGCAAATGTTTCATTACGGATGGCTTTCCAAAGGGATCTTAATATAAAAGCCATCAAACAGTTTGAAGAAGCGATTCGCAAGTTTGTTAGACAATTAAACCACCGACATGTCTTCAGTCCAACAACAAACACTAGGATCTTTTGTGCCTAGGATCAATTATAGGGCTTGACTTCCAGCTAAATAAAATGCATGTATTGAGAAAGTTGTCCAGAATTGACATTGCACTAAATTTGACTAAGCCGCACCAAAACATGATTTAATTCCAGACATTTTGACTTACGCCTTCACTCTCCTCGAACATTGTGCCCGAGTTCCCGAGAAAATGCGCTGGGAAGTTGAAGATGGTTTCCGTGTTTCGAGCATGTAAATAACATTATATTTAAAGTGCTTCCTGTCCTCCTGATAAAATTTGAGGTTATTGAGTTAAGGTAAACATAATTTCAAAATCAATACAGAGACTTCAATAGTCTAGTATAATAAAATAAAAGATATTCTAATAACATTTCAAAAAACTTGTCGATTTTTATGTAAAATGGAGAAAAGTGGAAAGAAAATTGTTTCAAAATAATCGAAAGACCTATATTTATAACTTGGAGTGATTAATAATTGAGTTTTTTATTCAAAAAATGTAACGAAATATATATATATATATATATATATATATATATGTAACTTTTGGACAAAAAAAGAAGAAAAACTCAATTTTAGAACTAAACGTTCGATTAAAAACTTAACTGAATGTTCTAAGATTCTAACCAAGCATTCATTGAAATTTTCTTATTTAACGAACGCATTTGATTGATTTTTTAAAATATAAGCTTGAAAAAAAAATTTAAACCTTTTATTCTTTATATTATGATTCAAATTTGTAAAATATTTTTATAATTTAACACTTGAATTTATTTTTTCTTATACCTTGAATTTAACAAAGTATTCATTTTATTTTTTACATGCTTGCTAAATTGTTGAAACTGAGTTGATTTCCAACACAATCATCTCTTTTTTTTTTTTTTTTTGAATTTGAATAGATTTTTCTTTTCCATTTTTTTTAAAATATATTAATTAATGGCTATATGGTTAGCATTGACCCTTCCCTTTTAAAGAAATAAATTTATTCTCCATTTAAAAAACAAAAAGATGTTAGAAAAACCATTGATTTGATTGGCACAGCTATTCAGCGGCAAGAGATAAAGAAGTTCTGGATCAGTTTCGAAGCGAAAAATCATACAAACGCCCACCGTGGGGCTCGAACCCACGACCACAAGGTTAAGAGCCTTGCGCTCTACCAACTGAGCTAGACGGGCTTGCTGTTGACCAATTATAATTAAATATTAAATCTAAATAAAAAATACCATTTATGTGTCTAAGGAGGAGGGGCTTAGAGAGAAGCAAGAAACAAAATAACGTAAAACAGAATGGGATTTCTATGGACGATTGCAGAACTCCTGGTAGCCTTAGTTTTCATTATAGTTTCGTTCTTGCTTACTGCAGTCGTATCTGAAGCTTATAGAAGAAGACACAACAACACGTACCTTCTCTTCTCTTCTTTCAATTCCTTCCGTAATAATTTAAATTTAAGATTCATATATAATCTGTGTTTATTTTTTCTTTAGGCATGTTGATGCTCCTGCTTTCTTCGAGGATCCGAATTCCTTGAAACAGGTAAAATCATGACGATGATGCTTCCTTTAATATTTCGCCTCATTTAGGGAATTTTTTTAATTTATAATATAGGAACTAGTGAACTAGATGAAGCCGAATGTTATTAACCATATGCCCTTTCTTAGTGAAGCTACGGCATTTGAAGGCGTAAATTTTCTATCTTTTCTGTGAATTATATGATATAAATCGCTATTTGGGACCCGATTCAGCTGTTTATCGAGAGCTGTTTTTTTAGTGATTTTTCGTTGTCTAGATTGGTTTTAACTTTAGAATTGTTCAAACAGGAAGCTTTTATGGTTAAGTTACTCGAGAAAGATCAAAACATAACCTTTTGACTTGAATCGAATTATGGTTTCGGGTTCGCTCGGCTTTGATTTTTATTACTAACATTTCACCGAGAATCAGGTGTGCTTGCAGAAAAATAGGTATTTTGAAGAGGAAATGGTGTGATTATTATAATTAGATCAGTATTATATGATGGCAGCACATGTGCAGTGCTATTTAATGAAATATAGAAGAGGTTTTAAGTGAATCTTACATTTATTTTTTTCTTAAAACAGGTTCCATTTCCCCATATCCATGATCCTGCCGATAAATATATATCTTTGGTTATTCCTGCGTTTAATGAAGAGCATAGGCTTCCGGGAGCCCTTGATGAAACCATCAAGTAGGTTTAACCAAATTAATTGTAGTGTATTATAGTGGTGTTGCTTTTTAATTTTGGAGTTTGTATTGAGCAAGAAGAGGCTTAGAGTATTGTAGCATTTTAGGTACATTGTATTTCTGTTTAAAAAAGAAAATTTTTTAAGCATTCTCATTGCCTGATATGCAAAATGCAATGAACAAAAATGACGTAGACTTAGACAAATACAATAATTAAATGAGAACACGGTGATAGGGAAACTCAATTGTAAATCATGGATCTGCTTGTGCAATATGCTTTCATTGGTCAGCAACTTGCCATCCAAAAGAACGTTCAATTTTTTTTTCTCAACCCATTTTTTGTGTAGTCTTGTTTGTTATGGTATATGAGAAAATAAGGATAGGAGATATGAGGAATACAGTTTCCTAGTAGTGATCCCATAAAGTAATTAATTGGATCATAACTATTTGCAATAGAACTAAGCTATTGGGATTTTAATGTTATCTGTGTTTTCACTTTGTAGTTATCTTCAAGAGCGTGCAGCAAAGGATAAGTCATTTACTTATGAGGTACCTTTTGTTCTTAAAATATGCTGGATCATTTTTTTTTCCCACAGCTAGTGATGAATGATAGGTTATAATGTATAGTTGTGAGAATCATCCAATGCATGAGTTTTTTGATAGTGGTTTCTGGAGCATCATTTTGGTTAAAGCTACAGTACTGTAATTGGAAAAACAAGAAAAGAGAATCCTACCAGGAATTCCATGAAGATGTTAGCTTTTATCCCTTTCATCTCAAAATTTTAGGTGTACTAATTAAGCTAAAAACCTTTTGTTTAGCTTTCTGTTCTATTTACAAATTGAGAGCTGTATAGTGATTGATGCTCTGCTGCTTGTTATTACTGTTATGAACTATTGAGGATGAGCTATGTTCCTAGCATTTTCTTCATCTTTACATTGTCTAAATAAATGAGTTTCTGAAAAGGTGGTGATTGTTGATGATGGAAGTGCTGATGCGACAAAACGAGTAGCTTTTGACTTTGTAAAGAAATACACAGTGGATAATGTAAGGGTTATCCTTCTTGGTAGAAATCATGGCAAAGGAGAAGCTATTAGAAAAGTGAGTATAATCTAAGCTGTTCTTTGATGCAGTTATGTAATCTTTAATTTAGTTCTCTCCCATGTTCACAACAACTCATTGAAGCTTTTTACGTATGTGAAAGCATTGTAAAACAGGGCATGTTAGTTCTCTCCCATGTTCACAACAACTCATTGAAGCTTTTTACGAATGTGAAAGCATTGTAAAACAGGGCATGCTTCATTCACGTGGTGAACTACTTCTAATGCTCGATGCCGATGGGGCAACCAAGGTTACTGACTTAGAGAAACTAGAAAATCAGGTTTGTGTTAGCTACGACAAGTTTAGAGGGTAAAAACATTGTAAATTTTTTTCTTTCCTTTTTTTATAAGAAAATAGCTATTGCAATAACTAGACCATGTAATGCTTTGCGTATCAGATCCATGCAGTTGCTAGAAAGGCCGTGATAGGGAAACTCACTTGTAAATCATGGATCTGCTTGTGTGATATGCTCTAATTGGTCAGCAACTTGCCATCCAAAAGAATGTTCAATTTTTTTTTCTCAACCCATTTTTGGCTTTGGCTACAGTTCAGTCTGATTGATTTTTCTCACTAATTCATTTTTTTTTTCTTTAGCATCCTTATTTTATGGGGGCCTTTAGTTGATCTTCTTGCCTTCATTTCTCAGAGGAAATGGTACCGCAATTTTCTTATGAAAGGCTTTCATCTTGTGGTTCTCTTGACTGCTGGTTCTGGAATTCGTGACACACAGGTATATTTCTGCAATATTTATACACATGCATGCGCCCAAGCACACACTCACTTGTGGTTGTTGGTTTGACACTAGCATAGACTTTTTTTTTTTAGAAACTTTAGTCAAAGCCTTGAAGCTCATGTACTGTAATGGGGTGAATATGCTATCTTTTTGTTTTTTGTTTTTTTTCCTTGATGTGATCTTTCGTGCATTACAGTGTGGTTTTAAGATGTTTACTAGGGCCGCTGCCCGGAAGCTTTTCACAAACATCCGGTTGAAGAGGCAAGTATAAATAGTAACGATTAATTTTATCTTCTCTTCCCTAGCTTGTAAAATTCATTAGAAAAAACGAAGTATACTGATATTTGCATTTACACATGCTACTTGTTGGCCCTACTCTATAAAAGTATCACTGGACATGGGTACCATAAAAATCTAACAATTCCAATTTAACCCATCCATTTAGCATGCTGTACAATGAGGCTACTGTCATAGCATCACCACTCCCGGGGCTGGCTGCATGGGGGGGGGGGGGGGGGGCGG
>NW_011499845.1:819844-829650 GCF_000495115.2 Populus euphratica | reverse complement strand
CGCCGCCCCCGGGGGGGGGGGGGGGGGGGGGGGGGGGGGGGGGTACGGTCACGTCTTGCAAGTCATCTTTTTTTTGTTTGTTTTGTTTTGAGAGGGGGGGAGGCTTGTGATAATATCACACCAATTCTTGCTTAAACAGTGTCCTTTGATCTGTTGATCCACTTGGAAGAGTTCAAAACAACATTGATTTTTCTTTTGATTGCTCCTTGTACAGTTTATGTTGTTCAGGCTCTGTTTGTTTATGGGGTATTGCATGTGTTTTACTCCAATCATATATTTAAGTATTTGGTTAATCAACACATGCTAAAGTTGTCCCAAACTCTCTCTTGAAACCTTGGTTAAGAAAAGCTACCATTTGTAGCTTTTTTAAAACTTACTTTTTTAAACCGAAACCATAAAAGCTATCACAATACTAAACACATATTTTTCTAGGCAAGTGCTTAATTTTAGCTAAACTTAAAACAAGAACTCATTAACATTCTTAAATGTAACCCCTGCAAAACTTTTGTTTAGATCTTCAAACTTAAATTCATTTGATTGAAATAATTAATGAATCAAAATGAGCATATGCAAAAGAATAGGCAAGTTGGATTGTTGTTCCCATGTAAACCAGTTGTGGAAATGAACTTGGTAGACTAGTAGTTGTGTTTGGCCACCATTTCTTTCTTTTTGCAATCTGCTTGCTTTTATTCTTTCTTATAGGAACCAATATATATCATGTACTTTGTGCAGATGGTGCTTCGATGTTGAGTTGGTTTTCCTATGCAAATGGTTTGGTATCCCTGTGAGTGAGATTTCTGTGAACTGGACTGAAATCCCAGGATCCAAGGTGAACCCATTAAGCATTCCCAACATGCTCTGGGAGCTAGCGCTCATGTCCATGGGATATAGGACTAGAATGTGGAAAATTTGCAGCTGAGACATTTCATTTGGAGTTTATTTATGAGAACTGTTGCGATCTTCCTGGCATTTCTGCTCTCGGAGTTATTCTGACACTTGATTAGGCAACGTTAGGGCATGCAGACTACGGAATACACCATTACAATGAACGCCATTTCGAACCCTGCGGTTTCTGCTGGCAGTACTGTTTGAGGAGCACATTTTTCGATTCGTCTTCCTTTCACTTGATTTTTGTTTCATAATTTGGAATCATATTTACAGAGCATGTGGTCAAATTATGCAGCTCATTGGTATAACAATGGAGGGATGTCAGTGCGGACTCCTTTCATTTGAATTCTACGATAGAAAATTTAAAATACCATCCACCATTACTTTTTCCGCAGATTGTAGTGACTTGAGGCCTCCTATTCTCCTCGCTGCTCTTGGTCCACGGATGAGATTTTTAATCTGTGTTCTTGGGTCCTATGATCCAGTGTACTATTGCGAGCGCATCTTACATTCAGACGAATCTTGACAGTGAAACACAACGGCGTCCTTATTGGACACCAGACCATTACGTTTCTGTTCTCTTTATGTTGCTCCATGGAAAAGCTCTCAAAGAGGGATTTCAACCAAATAGACAATGTCTTTAAGATTTTGAGGGTTAAAAAAAAAAACGCAACATCAACCTTGGAGCCTAACCGGCACCCTCCATTGTTCTTAAGGCTCATAATAACTGGGCTGGACCATGTGAGAAATTTATTTGAAAGAATAGGTAAAGTATATAGGCGTGGCTCCGACATCTAATTTCAAGTCTGAAAGTGGATTATTCGTTAAGCCCGTATGTTTTTACAAAAAAGTTGATTTTTTTTTGTTTTAGATTTTTTTAAATTTTTTTGATTTGTTCATATTAAAAATAAATTTTTTTAAAATAAAAATATATATATTATTTTAATATATTTTTAAATAAATAATATTTTTAAAAATAATTATTACCATAATATCAAACAACAAGTCTTGGCAAAATTCTCAGGCAAGGCGACGCAAATGAAAGGAATTCTATAATAATAATAAATAAATAAATAAATAAAAACTGACGATTAAGATGGTTGCGTTGCGGGCTGAACAACCAAGATGGCTCGCCGGCGGTTGGTTTTAGAGACTGACGATTAACAAATGATCTAGGGAACGGGGTTAGATCTATCTTTTCCATGTAAGAAAAACATGAGAACATGCTAGTTTGACAATATACACGTATCCTTTAATGGCTTGGTATATTTTGCTGCCAAATTGCCGCCTAACATGTAGCCGGTGGAGATTGAACCATGAGCAGTCCAAGCCTGGTGTCAGTTGAAGGTGGTCTGGGTTGCCTAAGTTTTTCAGTCTTCACGTGAAGGACTGGGATGGAACCCACATCGTTACTCCCAGTCCAACCACAGGTTCACCACCAAAAATTAATTATTATAAGTAAATCTAAAAAGTGCGGGAATTTACTTTGCAAAAAATGGTGTGGACTTATAAAATAATATCAACGCAATGTTTTTCTTTTTATTTTATCTTTTCTTCTTCTTGTCTTTTTTTAAGCTTTTGTCGAATTAAATTGTAGATCAATCTAGGCTAATTTGTTAGAGAAGGAGGAGATTAAAAAATAAAAGATCAAAGTAAAAAGAATTGAGAAAATAGGTGATGCTTTTAGATTTTCGGGTGAAATATTAATGCTGCCCTTAAAATATTTTTATTGGGAGTAATTTAGTAATTATATAATGATTCATTTGGCATTTAGAATTTAGAATTTAAAAGATCATTTATGTTTTTTCATTTTATAATTCACAGTGAAAAGCCCCTTATACCCTTGAATTTATTTTTTAAAAGTTTACTTTCATAGGTGTTTCTATCTTCTTTATTTTTATTAAACAATTAAATGACTCCCATGTCATTGAGAGGATTTTCCATGCTTTACATTCAAGGATATTTTTATATTTTCACTCAAATATTTAATAATTATAGGTTTGGGTTAGGAGTAATTATATGATTTAATATATATAAATTATTAAAAGAAAATTCCAACATGTGTATTTAGCGTGTGGATAATACATTCGAGTTATCTGGTAGTTAAACGTTACCTTTTACAATAATATTTGAATTGCTTTAGTGTTACCTCTTTAAAGAGGTGATATGTATAGATAGAGGTGATATGTGTAGATAAAGGCCGCAAGGTTTGGCTCTTGTAATATTTTTTTTTCTTTTCAGATTTTGTCTTGATTTTTTTTTTCCTTACCTCTTTTGTAAACTTTTAATTGTTTTTAATTTTATTTTTTCATAAAAAATTTAATTTATTATTGTTTTTAAATTTAATCCTTGTTCTCTTGGTAGTTTTTTTTTAATTCTTTTGTAAAATTGATTTTTTCTTTAATTTAGCCCTTCAATACAAAATTATTCATCCTCTTTGTTTTTTTCTTAAATCTAATCCTTATTACTTTAATTATTATTTTTTTAATTTCTTTTTAATTAATTTTTTTTTCTCGTGACATATCACTAGTGATATGCCTGTAATTTTTAATCTCTTGAATCCTGATATTTGAGTAGATTGTTTACGACCTAATCCAAAATCAATCGTGGCTATCAACAAAACTTTATGCCAAAACTATGTATATAATAAACACATTTCCTTATACGTCGACCTGATCAAGTTCTAGAGGGACAAATGAGAAGACAGCAAAGATGTTCAATGACCAAATTTACCACACAGTTTCCACGATAGTGGTATAATGCTGGCCTGTTGAAACTTGAAATCTTTCGCTGACTTCTATCCTTTTACCTTTAAATATTCACTTACATGTCTTTCCCCTCTCATTACATACGCAGACATGCACTTTTGAAGAGTAGTTGGTGTTTGTTGCTGCTAATGGAGTAGTTGCATGTATTACGTACGCTACTGAGAATTCCGAGAGAAAACAAAGTGAAATATTCTTCTCTAGTCAAAGAACATGGCTATGCTTCTAAACAAAAACAGCAAGATGGGCAGCCCTCTTCTCCATGAATTCAAGAGGCAAGCTTCTTTCTTCTTCAAAGAGAAAATCAAAACTGCTCGTTTGGCACTAACTGATGTTACACCAACAGAACTGTAAGTTAATACTCCTCGTTTTTTGTTAGTTTATATGATTTCGTACACCAACAGAACTGTAAGTTAACACTCCTTCTCGTTTTTTGTTAGTTTATATGATTTCGATGCCATACAATTATTAATCAACCCTTTTCCTCGTTGATTCAAACTGTTCTAAGGTTGACAGAAGAGATCATAAATGGAGATCTTTGGGCTCCAGATACACGTGCTATGGGTGTTATTTCACGGGCTGCTTTTGAAGTTGATGATTACTGGAGAATTGTGGAAATTCTACACAAGAGGTTTATATTTGCATATTGGGATTAGATTAATCTATTTGTCCTCTATGAAACTTAGAGATTATACTGAAGGATCTATGTTTCTTCTTCGTTTCCAATTCAGGTTGATAAAATTTGATAGGAAAAACTGGAGAGTCTTTTACAAGACTCTGCTTCTATTGGAACACCTGCTAACCCATGGACCTCTACGGGTTGCTGATGAGTTTCAGTGTGATAAAGATGCCATTAAGGAGATGTCTAGCTTTCAGTTTGTCGATGAGAAAGGGTCGGTAGAGCGGCTAATTGACAAATTAATTGATATACAATTTTAAGGGCTGTAACCTCCGATTATTATACTTTTTTGGTTTCGTTTGCAGATTCAACTGGGGATCAAGTGTTAGAAAACTATCCGAGAGAATCCTGGAGCTTCTTGAAAATGAACAGTTTCTCAAAGAAGAGAGGGCAAGCGCTCGTAAGTTAACACGAGAGATTCAAGGGTTTGGTAGCTTCTCCCAACGATCCTCTTCAGCTGAGGAAAACTTAAAAGCATTAGGCTTCAGGACACGTTTGAGGTGTAACTCTATCTATAACCATCAACACAATCAAGAAAAAGATGACGAGTTTATGGACTCAAAGGGGAAGCTTTTGCACGAGGAAAGAATCCAAATCCATGAGTATACCAGCCATCCAGCACTTGGAAACCAGGAGAATATTAGCAGAGAGGAATATACCGCAGAAGATCATCCATTCTGCGACGACCATCATCATACAACAGTACCCCTACTTTCTGATGCAGAATGAACTTTCCAAACTGTTTTTTTTCTCCTACTGGTTTGAGAGGACGTGAAGAAATTAGAGAATGTGGAGATATGTGAAATAGGCCAAGTTTGTGTGTTCATATAAATGAGAGTTCTTATAAACGGACAGCATATTCAGCAAACCATACAATGTCTTCTAAGATTCAAAAGTTTGTTCGCATCTTTACTGTGAAATCCAGACACACTTGTATTGTATTAAGAAAAAAGAAATATTCATTGTTTTTCAGTCTGTTTCTCCTCAGCAGAAGCACTTTCCACTGGAGGCAGCGTCTACAAACAGAAGAATTAAAAGAGTCGGTGAGTTAGACATTTTATCGAACACTGTGAGCAGAGGGAAATTTCGGAGATATAGAGGGAAAGAGGGATGGGAGTTGTTGCAAGGCTGGGTTTGTACATGTTGTGGACAACTGACAAAGACAGCAACGCATGACCTCCCAAGTGAAGGAGTGCCCGTTGTTTGCTTTCCTGCCGCGAATTTTTTATTCATTTCTGGATTTCAGAAAACTATCAACGGGTTCTGCTACTGCAATCTGCAGGTTCTAACTTTTTTGATTAAGTCCTAATAATTCAATAAAGAAGATGGATCATCGTTTGGGCCGATACCTGGACTTGAGGATGATTGGGTTGTGGCCCAAGATTCGGTCAGAATTTCCTCCCCAAGTTTTGTCCCCCACATGTCCAAATCTAAACTGAAAACTCCATTCCGAAAGTGACCGAATTCACTTTCTAAAAAGAAATAACTTTTCTATAAACAAACGGCCTAAACTGAAAACTCCATTCCGAAAGTGAAGACTTACTGAAAGTGGTGTTGATCTGGCATGCAGTAATTGACATCAAGATCACTAAAGCAAACCCCTTCTATAACCTTAGGGATTTGTGGCCGGCGGTAGCATCGGTTACAAGTTAGGACTTTACCCCTCTTATCCCATTAGGGCTTAGAAAGTGACTGGCAAATAAGGTGCAGAAACAGCCCATGATTTTTAATTCGATATCCTTTTCCAACATGAAATATCTAGATCAGCCTTTAATTGCCATCTTTCAATATTTTTTAGCATTTTTTGAGACCCGGCCATTGAGACTGCTTTGATGCCAGGCTTTAAATCATATTCAGTCCCATGTTCCTTGGACTTCACATGCAATATTGTTGTTGTAAATGACTCCTCAAATAACCCAAGCAAATTAAGCAAGGACGTCCCCCATAACCATAAACAAAACTAAGGGCTTTAGGGTGGTGGTGCAAAAGAAAACATTTGAACAGTCAAAACATCTCGGGATATTAATAATGAAAGAATTGGACCCTTCTGGCAATCAACTCCTCGCCTTCTCAAAACCATCACTCCAACATTAGAATAAACATAGATGGATAGCAAAGCTACAGTGAAAAGGGTGCAAGCTGCACCACTTCTTTCCGAGAAATATAGCAATTTTTTTTTTCTTTTTTCTTCGATAATACCACCCTCGAAGCATTTAGAAGCACTTCCGATGCACAATTGATGGCCCTGACTCGTCATACTCTGCCTTTGCAATCCACATCTGCACTCGGAGAAACAAGCAAGAAAGCAATCCAATCAGAAACCAATGTTAAGAGTAAGCTTTCTATCAAGAACCATGCATGTACTTGGATTTTCACTAACCTGCTGGAAGGTGCTAAGAGATGCCAAGATTGAACCACCAATCCAGACACTGTATTTCCTTTCTGGTGGTGCACCCACCTTGATTTTCATGCTGCTTGGGGCTAGCGCAGAGATTTCCTTGCTCATTCTGTCAGCAATTCCTGGGAACATAGTGGAACCACCACTGAGGACAATGTTACCATACAAGTCTTTCCTGATATCAACATCACACTTCATGATGGAGTTGTATGTGGTCTCGTGAATGCCTGCTGCTTCCATTCCAATCATTGATGGTTGGAAGAGGACCTCTGGGCAACGGAAACGTTCAGCACCAATGGTGATGACCTGCCCATCAGGCAATTCATAGCTCTTTTCAACTGCTGAGCTGGTCTTGGAGGTCTCTAGCTCCTGCTCGTAGTCAAGAGCAATGTAAGCTAGCTTTTCCTTCATGTCCCTTACAATTTCCCGTTCTGCTGTCGTTGTGAAAGAATAACCACGCTCAGTGAGGATCTTCATCAAGGAATCAGTGAGGTCACGGCCAGCCAAGTCAAGACGAAGGATGGCATGTGGAAGGGCATACCCCTCATATATGGGGACTGTATGGCTGACACCATCACCAGAGTCCAGCACAATACCTGCACAGCAAATACAAGACCAGTAAATAGGGTATCCTGGAACAAAAGGACATGCCTTCAAAGAAGGCAGGGGACTGACAAGCTCAAGATTTTCAAAAAGAAATTGAACAAGACAATAAAAATAATTGGAAAACATCAAACACATCTAAGCCAAAAACAAAGGTAAAGGAGACAACTGCAATGAGAAAACTCTAAATAAATCTAAACAGATGGAACACCTACTCCCAGAATCAACCTAAACAACAGAGTCATATTTAGTCCTCTCCGAAATAATCTGTATTGGCACATAAAATATTAATAATTAAACACAAGACTAGTTGACGTTTACAATTTAAACCCTCTGAATATTACCGAAATCATTTAACCACTTACCAGTTGTACGACCACTTGCATACAAGGAAAGGACAGCCTGAATGGCAACATACATAGCAGGAGTGTTGAAGGTCTCAAACATGATCTGTGTCATCTTCTCACGATTAGCCTTGGGGTTCAGAGGAGCCTCAGTTAGGAGCACTGGATGCTCTTCTGGGGCAACACGAAGCTCGTTGTAGAAGGTATGATGCCATATCTTTTCCATATCATCCCAGTTGCTCACAATACCATGCTCAATTGGGTATTTCAAAGTTAAGATACCTCTCTTGGACTGAGCCTCATCACCAACATATGCATCTTTCTGGCCCATGCCGACCATCACACCAGTGTGACGAGGACGACCAACAATACTAGGAAAGACAGCTCTTGGAGCATCATCTCCAGCAAATCCAGCCTAAAAGCAAATATTGCAATCAGTTCTCCCCAAAACAATACATAAACAATAAACAAATTTAGAAAATTGAATCTGTTTAAAGCAGTTTCTAGAAAGAAGATTTCTTCTTTACAACATGATAAGCTCTAAATACATTTGCAAGCAATTTAGGAAAGGAACTTCCTATCCAAAGCAAGTGACACTGGAAATAATTTTGCTGAAATTTTCAACTTCATGCGTATTTCTATAAGAAGATCAGACCAATGTTATTCTTTCTACAAACACAATAAAGTCGAAGGGCATACCTTGACCATTCCAGTTCCATTGTCGCAAACGAGTGGCTGAATATCCTCTGCGTCTGCCATCTTCTACTGCCAGTAATACCAAACGGTGACAATCAACAAAAAAGGAATAAATTTCTTTTATCAAGCAAAGCAAAAACATCAAAATCATCTCCTAACTAGCCATGCATTAATGCAAAAGAGAGTAAAAAATAAGATATTGAAAAAAAAAAAGAACACAAACAAGCAAATGAGTTTTTTCGCCTTCATCAGTTAAAAAACAAACAGCAACATTGCAAATCAATGTATCACATCTATAGATCCCATGTCTTATTACACAAACACCTAAATCTGCAAATCTAACTACTGAACATTGGCAAAAAAAAAGAAAGTGCAGTGGCAAACCAACCGTCGTGTTTCTGTGTCTTGAAAACGGAAAAGAAATCGATTGGGAAAAATAAAGTGAACAAATATATCGCATCAAAATCAAAATGCATAAAAAAGACTTAAGAGAATAGGCAAGTAAATCTCAGATATTATTTGAGAATAATGTTAAATCACATTTTTAAAGCAATTGCAAACGAAATCTAAAGACACAGACATAAAGAAAAGTGAGCATTTAGACTCCATTTCCAACATTGTAATTACAGTAAAATTTACGGTCTTCACTGTTAATTTCCCAATTTTCCTTCAGATTTTAAACAAAATAAGCCGGGAATAATAATAAACCCGATCCAAACATGGGATTAAGAAGAAACCAAAATGCAGATAAAAAAATGATATGCGAGCATGAATCGCACATTACAAGATACTAAAAAGCAGAATGCAGGATCAAAAGGAGATCAGATCCAGACTGCTATACAGCAGATCGAGAAGATAGAAGAGAGATTGATTGAAAAAGAAAAGGACTGACCTTGTTATAGGAGGAGGGATTTTGAGAGAGTGAGCGAGGCGACGACACACAAAAACAAAACTAAAATGTTTTTTTTTTTTTTTCAAGCTTTTAGAAAGAGAAAGGAAGAAGCTCAATATATGGAACGCGAGATGAGTTGTGGGCCGTTGGATTCTTTTATTTTTATTTTGTGGGCACAACTTACAGAGAGGAACGCGTCATGCGCTCTTCTTTTTTTCATATTTCCTATCAATCTGGGGTCATTATTTCTTGCTGGATCCAGCCAGCTCCTTCCGGTTTTCCAGTCATTTCCCTCTTCTTCTCCTTCCCGTCTTCTCTATTTTACCCCTCCTCTTGTTTCCCTTCTTACAAATCTTACCTGTACGTAGCGTTCTTGCTTGGCATGGTGTATTTTTGAAATGTTTTGATTTTTTTAGTTTTAAATTAATTTTTTATTGTTTTAATTTTTAAATATTAAAAATAAATTTTAAAAAATAAAAAATTATTTTTAAATAAATAACACTTTAAAAATAAACTCTACCATACTCTAAACAAATCATAT
>NW_011499845.1:809950-818968 GCF_000495115.2 Populus euphratica | reverse complement strand
TTAATATATCAAAATAATTTAAAAATATTAAAAATATATTAATTTAAAATAAATAAATAAATTTTAATTTTTTTAAAATATTTTTAAAACAATTAAACAAACAGGCCAGGCCATCATCAACAGCCGCTACATGGCCTTAATTGGCATCAACAGCGAGCGAATGGAAATAAAAGAAATAAAAAAGCGCCAAACATAGTAACGAAGCCACCATTTCAACAAATTATCTAAACCAATACGATTCCAAAAACTATTCCAAATAATTCAATACAAGAAAGGAAATAAAGGTTCGACAACGAACTATCCTCGTTGCTAAGTTTCCATTAATTTAAGCTGTCTAGAATAGATGTCTACGATCCTCGGGCAATTGAATGGGAATGTGAACTTCACTTTCTACTAGACAAGCACCGCAACATGAGATTCCTGATAACAAATCAGACGACACACCAAAGCAGCTGACTTGTGGCTGAGATACCAGTTAATCTACAGGACTGGGGGCAGTATAACCCATCTGCGTGGATATTTAGGTCTCCCATCCTTCCCATCGAATAGCTGTAGAGGGCAAGATAGGATGTAAGCAACAAAAATAAGAACGCCAAAAATTCAAACGGAAGGAAAACCACTCTATTATTTAGTTTTTTTGAGATGAGTTTCTTATATCAATAACATAAAAGCATGCCAGGACAATAAGAAGTGCAAGTCGAAAGCATGTTGATGCTGTGCAAGCGTATTCTTCATGCCCAAGTTTTCACTTACAATTATCTTCACTAGGTTAAAAAAATCCACCTTTCCAATCCATCATTATCCTCCAGTAACAAGAAGACAACGTAAATTTTCCAAATGAAGAAGAAACATAAGGATGCAGACCTCATTTGAAAAAACCCAGCAACTATTTAACACCTTATCTTGATGAATGTGATGGATTCTGAAAATTTGAATCAGTTAAATCCAACTCAACTCTGATAGGCCTCCCTCCAATCCAAATTTGCATGAAGGCCCACCCACAACACATATCTAAAAAGACATGCATGTGTTTGCAGGAACACAGTATATGTATGATTATAGGATTCAGAAGCTAGTAATCTGATATTGTCTACATCAAACCATCTTATATACACAATCAAGATCTCATTGCCACATCAAACCAGGTTGGCCTATGTGCAGGGAAAGATTTACAATTTTCAACATCTTATGAAGAAATATAAGGATATATATGAAGCTACCGGTTCATCAAAAATAACAGAAAGTTACCTTCTTCAATCTTCGATGCTTTGCAAGGGCCCAATTGGTCATGATGGAAGTAGCAACCACGAGAAAAATGTAGCCAGCAACAGTCTGGGTTGCAATGTTGAAGCCTAACCATTGATAAATCTCTGTTGTGTAATTCGCACATGTAACAATATTGAAGAGAAATCCACTTGGGATTTGATAGCCGCCATTCCCATCTGGACGGCGAAGATTCCTCAGCAAGATATGGCAATAAAAGTTTGCGAGTTGACAAACCAAGCCAAAGCCAAAGCCAATCTTCATTTGAAGATCACCAACAGGGGTGTAAAGTGGATGGTTCATGTAGTAAGCGATATAGGAACCAAAAGTCCAATAATAAGCACAATTTCGAAACACATTGGAGAGTGGCGAGGTTGCATGGCTAAATCGGTGCACAAAAAATGTTTCCATGATGCGTTTGAAATAGTGGAAGCACCAGTAGTACAATGCATATGTCTGAACTGGGTGCATGATGTGCTCTCCCTTGTAGCCCAAAAACTGGTAGACTGGGAAGTAGTAAAAAAAAGGATAGAGCACCAAAGGACCCAAGTATTCACAGAAAAAGAGTGTGCGATAGGAAACTTGCGGACCCAGGTCCTTGAAAAGAATAGTTATGCTGTCTAAATTTCCATCTTGGTATTCTTTGAGGTTCTTCTTGTAGTTGAGTACAGTGGGCCTTTCCTTTGATCCCGGTGGAAGAGGTAGGGTCAGTCGCTGTCTTGCAGGGTAGAATTTTTTGGCTGTTGATGTAAGACATGCAGAAATGGTTATGGAAACAAAATTGCATTTGATGCTCCAACAGTCCAACTGCATACACAACACTCCCATGTACATGTGGCTCCTTGGGGGAGGGATCAAAAAAAGTAGGGGCTAGTGTACAAATGAAAGCAGACATAAATTTGAATTTTGTCAACAAAAATTTCAAAGTTCAGATCTAGTTTCATGCTTTTGAGCTCTTGTTCTCAATTTTAAGGATCACATATCAAACCCGTTCCACATCACTACTAACACACCCTAGCCAACCAAAAAAAGAAAATCACAACCCCGATGTTGTGAGTTTCATCTCAATGATGTATGAGACATCAAATCAAAAAACTTTTAGAATCTTTTTGCGTTAAAGAAACTAATCAACGCAAAACCCAACATGATTTCATGATAAAGAGAACAAAATTGAGTACTGTACAAAGAAAATAAATAAATAAATAATAAAACTCAAATCCAACAACAGAACCTTCTTCAAATATAATAACCATTGTAATGACACAGTCAAGGGCAAGAAAACCAATTCCAGCAGCACTTGTTACAGTGAGGAAAAAGAACCATAATGCATATTTATCTACAAACTCTAACACCACCATAAAGCTGTTACAGTGAGGAAAAAGAACCAAAATGCATATTTCTCCACCATAAGGCACCCCAAGCAAATCTACAAACTCTAACACCACCATAAAGCAGAAAAAAGCAGCTTGCCAATTCCAAAAGTTGAATTTCCAACAAAGGAACTGATATCTCTAAGAAAGCATCATGATTCATGCGCTTCTGCGAAGAAACAATACCCATGGCATACTTTGAATTCCTTTGGATTTCCTATCTAATCAAAATTTGTGAATTAAATTATACTAAGAGTTTCGGTTTTTCATCTCCAATCAAAACTCAAACCATACTAAGATCCTGAAAGTAATTTAAAACCAAAGTCTCAATCCTTTTTACATAACGAGAGGAGCAGAATAAAGAACTTCCTTCGTTTATGAATAGCCTCTTGCAGATCAGCCACTGTTGCCTACAAGACAACCAATACAAAGAAATTTACAAATCAAAACGCTCAAGTCTTTTTCCCTTCATTTTCCTATCAACCAAACATAGTAATAATACATACAAGACAGAAAACGTGTAATAAGCATACCGAATCACTAAGCTCAAGGCCCCCTTTAATGACCTCTCTACCACTGCGAGAAACTACGGTCACCTTCATTATGAAGATCAAATGAGAGAGACACGGTTCGCCAAATGTCAGAAAAAGCAAACCCTTTGAATTTCAAAGGATTCTGTTCAAGATTCAGACGGAACTAGGAACTCGGAACTGAAGCTCCAAATGGGATTTGGCACTTCGATGTCCCCGTAAGACAAATAATAGAAACAGCAGTGTGTACCGTGTAGGCAAGTGCTCGTACTTGTTGTGTATTAAAGGCATGTGGTTGGGGTAGGAGAGCCAACCATCGTAATTGACGATGCATTTAGGTTTGTGTTAGGAATTAGATTATTGTTGGGGGTTATCGCTTGTGGGACAGTGTTGATCGTCCCTGATCTTGCCATCTCATCGTTTCAGTGATCCGACGGTGGGTTTTATTGAAACGTTGTTCAACCAATTTTTCCTGAATTCAGCACGAAGATACTCAGGACAGAAAAGGGATTTTGCATACCATGCATGGTCCCTCGAGTATCAACGTTTGGTCAAACCAAACACTATGTTTTATTTTTAGTTAATTTAGATCCTCAACTTCCAAATTTCTTACTTACATCGTTGTAGAAACTTGGTGGTCATCTAAGAGGAATCAATTCGACAAAAGACACTGGAAGCAAGAGATTTGGTTCAATCGAAACTGAACTCCAGGGATTAGTTTGAGCATATGCAAGAGCTCAAGGGACCACCCATGTTTTTTTTTTTCTTTCTATTTCTTGTTTTCTTGAGAAGAAGTGGTTTGAGCATATGCAAGAGCTCAAGGCACCACCCATGTTTTTTTTTTTTCTATTTCTTGTTTTCTTGAGAAGAAGAAGAAGAAGAAGAAGAAGAAGAAACATAAAGCATGCTTGACCGTTAAAAGGTTTAATATTATTCTTTCTTCATTTGACAGTGTTTATTTTTACTGACTAAATGTTTAGAATTAAAAAACATAGTTATTAAATGATATCCATCTGGGTTGACTAAATAAAAAATGTAACGTTAAAAGAATGTCAAAATAGCTTTGTATTGGATAAAATAATTAGATAAATAATTGATCTGATGTTAACTTAATGACTGAATTCTAAAACTATGTTGAGAATTGCAGGCTCCGTTCTTGTCATACGAATTGGTGACCAAACACGCGTTTTCCCAATTTGTTAACGCAGTTTCCTGGTAACAAAAACTTGGTTGGCTCCTTTTAAGTTGCTTGAAAAAAAAAATAGTGGGAGGATTGTTTTTTAAAATATATTTTTAATATGAATATATAAAAAAAATATAAAAAATAATTTTTTTACTTTTTCATGAAATACCGTTTAAAACATTTAACGTAGAAAAGCCTCTCATTCGAGGCCAGAGAAATAATGTGAACCCCACACATATTATTCTTTACACATTTTTGTTGAACGTTCTGCTAATAACCAACAATCCATTGCCAAACTTGAATAAGAAAAGAACCTTGGAAGCTCAACCATTAGGTAGAAACCAGTTAATTCATTTTTATTTAACAACTCCAAATCAAGTAACATTGCAGACATAAGACAAATCATATCATGTTCGAGGAACAAAAACCTTTTACAATGCAATTCTAAGTTTAATTTTTACACAAGAAAAAATTAAAAATAATTAACTTGTGTGTAATTCCATACTATATGATGATAGGACTACAACATTAATTTTTTTTAAATTAAATAGTTTGGAGAGGTAGTAGCATTTATTGAACAAAAAAAAACAACAAAAAAAAGGGAAAAAAAGGAAAAAAAGGCAATAAAATAGTTTGTTTTTTTTTTCTTGATTTTCAACTCGTTCATTATTAAATCGAACTGAGATTTTAACAGTAGTTTCTAGAAACATTACTCTTCATTCTGAGCGGTTAGATAAAAATTTAATGGTGTGAAAACTGGTTGTTTTGACAGAAAATAAAATTGTTAATATTGTAAGTTTTTCTCAAATACTTCTTCTTTAATCTTGTTGTATTTCAAGAATAAATTGTTCTTAACGATATATATATTGTAGTTCTTAGTTAAATATAAAAAAAAACAATTGTGAATCTATTATTTGTTAATAGTTAAAGTTTTAGATTTACTACATTTGTTTTTCCATTACACAACATGAATCAGCAGCTATAATTCTTTTTTCCAAACACTTGATGGTGCAATCAAGATTACAGCTAACACCCATCATGAAGCAACAGCTATATTTCCCTCACCATTCAAAGAACTCAAGCATTGTTTTGCAACAGTTGCAGCCTACTCCTACAACCCAGCATTTCTAAGAGCAATTCCAGGGAAACTTCATTTTTTTTTTTCTAATCTTTATACTAACTGATGCAAAGCTTCTTTTGGAAAAGTTTTCCAGATCATGGTGGCTTGGATCCTAAAATCACGAATACTTGTTATCATTGAATTTTATGCGCCTATACGAATTGCTTACGTCCTAGTCAAATAGATGGTGAGAAACTTGGTATCTCTAGCATTATTATAAAGAAAAGGCATTTTTCACATCTTTATAACATTACACCAGTCAATCAGCAATGAATGATCAACAATTTTTCTAATTATGAAATTATTATTTGTTGCCATATAAATTTCTGAGGTATTTCTTTACCTGGTAGCCGGTTTCACAAGCCCAAGACCATAGTTGGAGAAGAAAAAATGAGTTGAACAAGGATTTCAAAGACGATCTTACTCTGAAAAATTGAAGGGTAACGTCTCTCAACTATAACAAGCTCCCCCTTGACAGGCCAGGTCTGTAAAACAACACAAGACCAAGGATAAAAAGGAAGGCAAATGACAATCTCTAGCTTTAGCTTCTTAAATGAATAGTTTCCACTAGTGATTTACAATCTGCAATTTACAGGGAAAACCTAAAGAAAACTCTCCAGAACTTTCTTTTATGGATTTTGCCTCTTCAGGATATCATTCTCAACTGTTTCTTTCTAGCCTCAAGGGGGAAAACCTTCAGAAGATTCACCATTTTATTTCTGCTTCTTTCTCTCTATCAAAAATTACTCATGCTACTTGGCAACCTGACTGGTGGGTGTTGTTCAACCGCATTTCTATCAGCCAAGTATCATAATTCTAAATGTCAATGTGTCACAAATCAATCAGTAATCATACTCGGAAAAATTTCCAATCACAGACAATTCCAGAACTTCAAGTTATCATCTTACATGCAATTTTTATATGGAGATAATAAAAGCATTCTTCAATAAACTTTCTTTTGAGTGATCATCAAATCTGGAGAGATACAAAACCATAAAATGAGCATCACATATGCCAGAGGAGACTAAAAATTACAACAATCTTAGAAAGCCAATGCAGCCACGAAGTAAAATATGCATTAAACTCACTACGCAAGTCCGTGCATACCCTTATGCTCTGTCTTGAGCATTCTCACGTGCTAAAATCCCTTTCTCTATCTGCACCTTGGCACAAAACTTGATTTTCAACTACTCCTAACAACCTCGCACTGGACCCTCTCTCCAATCAGCAGAACCACAACTCAAGCACTTCCTGATCAATAGCTTCACTTTGTATCATGTGCCTTTTGGAACATTTTCCTCATTACCCCTTCTGCTTGTGGCACCACTCTGTCATCAATCTCATCACCTTAGCAACAGCATCTTTACACAACTAAAAGTCCTTCCTATTTTCTCATCATGCCTTATTGTCCTCCCTCATCAACTGTTCCAATCAGCATTTCCCACTTTTTGCGCAATTTAAGAGGGCTCAATGTTCATCCACCAAATCTTTTAAATATTTCAATCACAGAGAACCCAATATTGGAATATTTGTAGTTGCCCATATGCATCAGTATTGCATATTTCCCTTAGAGTATCGTATAGCAACTTAGAGCCATATAATACCAGAAGAAAAAACAGAACATTATTTTGATTATGAATGGTAAATATATGAGAGAATAAAGAAGAAGAAAAAGTCATTCCAAACTTATGGGATGAAATTTTTGAACTTTTTTTCTCAGTCATGGACAAGTGCTCTCAATCTAAGAATTAAAAATAATGACACTGGGATTCTGTGTGAAAAGCTAATTTCTCACCATCCAGTCAGATATTGGTCAGCATCGGGAGTGCAACTTAACACTGTTATAGATCAAGACATCTATGTTCAGCATTCAGAGGGAAAAAAAATGATCACATCCACTAGGCCTCTAAACTTTATAGGAAATGAATGAGATCGCAGAAAACAGATGAATTAGATAACCAAAGCACATTTCTCTGCTTGATGCTTGGAACCATCAACAGGGTGCTGGGAGTAAGGAGAACCCTATCTGTTACCTACCTAAACTCGCTCCATCTTGGCAAAAGAAATCTCATTCTCTTAATTGTCACATCTTCCAAACAACCTCACCAGGCCTACATCCGCTTTTCATCTGCAAAGAGGTTAATCATCAACCTTTTTGACTCTGGATAAGTCATGTCAATATTCATGTTTTCTAATCAAAACTTGCAGACAATAAACTGCAATTGAATGCTTACACTGAAGTCAATAATTCAATTTCATAACGAGGCACAAGTAATGGTGATAAATTATGAAAAAAATAAAAAAAGTCAATCAAGCTTGCAAGTTGAAGACCTTCACTACAAGCTTTGTGCATGTTGCATGGAATACTATGCTACTTGACCAAAGGAAAAGGAAAGAAAGAAAAGAATGCAAGAAATAGTAAGCATAGTTAAGAAGCCACAACTAGACAAATTAGTTAAGCCAGCATCATTAAAAATAAGAAAAACTCCTCCAAATAATTTAAGACTGAAAAGAGAGTGAGATAGAAAGGGGATTTGACAGGAGAACTGTCCTTGTTCCTTGAGTTTCAAATAATTTATGCTTTCTGAAGGGGACACTGAGATTTCCAGTAACCTGGTGAAAATATCACCCGCACTATGTACCCAAACTGTGACAAAGTACCATAGTCTGGGATTCGGTAACAAGGAATCCAGATTGTATACCACTACAGCTAACAAAAGGCAGAACTACCAGTTATTCTATGAGAAAAGGGACAATATGGCCCATCAGAATGGATATTCAGGTCTTCTTTCCTTCCTATCAAATAACAGCAGAAGACAAGGTGAATTCTAAGGAACAGAATAGCATGGAAAAATTAGGAATGGTGATACATTGTTTTCTTCAAGCCCAAATATTACTTACTGCCATCAAATCTGAATCTTTTAACAGTTTAATCCAATGCAAATCTGATGTGTTGCAGATCTGAACCACACATGAAGACCCGCCTACAATCTTAACTTTTAACTGCTGATGCATATAAAATGAGACTGCAAATTCAAAAGCTAGTGTAGTTATCTTATGTCGCCCTTAGCAATTATAACATACACTTATACAATCTTATTTCCGCATCAACCCCGGTTGGACCATAAGCAAAGCAAGATCCACATTATCCAACTATTAATAAAGGAAAACCCAGGTTGGACCATAAGCAAAGCAAGATCCACGTTATCCAACTATTAATAAAGGAGAAACAACAATATAAAGCTAACAACTGGTTCAACAAGAAGTATAGAAAGCTACCTTCTTCAATTGGCAGGTGCTTTGCAATGACCAGGTTGGTCATGATTAAAGTAGCAACCACATGAAAAGCATAGCATAGCATGCCGAGTCTGTTTTGCAAAGTGAAACCTAACCACTGAATCTCTGTTGTGCACTCTGCACATGTGACGATATAAAGGAGAAACCAGTATGGGATTGATAAGCTAACATTCGCATCTGGACAGCAAAAACTCCTAAAAAAATCATGGAAATAGCACTTCAAGTTTTGACAAATCAAACCAGAGCCAAAGCTAA
>NW_011499845.1:763983-805959 GCF_000495115.2 Populus euphratica | reverse complement strand
TTTTCAGAGTCTCAATCTAGGTGAGTTAAAACCAACTTGGATAATAGTAATACACGGTTTAGCTTTGCTTCTAGAAGAATACTAACATTTATGTAAATCTAAATCAAAATTAACCACTTCGCCTCTAAAAAGGAAAAGGCCAAAAGGAGTTACGGGTCGTTGCTTTTCTGTGGTTAAAGAACTATAAACAATGTTTTTTTTCTTTTTATTATCCTGGGCAATGCGGTTATATATGAAAGAATTGGGCTGTTATTGGTAATGTATTATGGGCCAGACATGGGAATGAGATATAAGAGCCCACTAGGATGAATAATGAGCCCATTTTATGTTTATGGTTATGCTGGGCTGTAATGCTGGTCTGCTTCTTCTTCCACCCTCGCTTGCTGACGGTTCAAATTAATTTGTCGTGGATAAAGTGGGATTTTCAAACATGTTAGATACCTTTGTTTCTTTTTCTTCTTTTTTTATATAGTTGACATACTCCCGTACACAATATATGTATGTGTAATTATTCCCAGCAACGGTGACCTGTTTATTTTTATATTTTAAAATTATTTTAAAAAAATTTAATTTTTTTATTTTTTTATTTAAAATTAATATTTTTTTTTATTTTCATATCATTTTGATTAGCTGATATCAAAAATAATTTTTAAAAAATAAAAAAATATTATTTTAACATGATTTTAAATAAAAAATATTTTAAAAAATAATTGCAATTACACTTTCAAATAAGTAAAAATTACCTTTATATTTATGTTTCATAAGACTATAAAGAACGAATATTTAGACTTTTTATTTAAAAAAAAGATAAACAAATATATAAATGAGAACATATTAATTTATAACAACTCAGAAATTAAAGATTTTTTCTTGATAAAAATAAAAAAAATATATATATGGTGTTTTGACACTGCCTCATGATATAAAAAGCAAATTGATATAAAAAATAATTTTTAAAAAATAAAAAATATTATTTTAATATATTTTTAAATAATTTTTTTTTAATACAATTGTGACCACACTTCCAATTAAATAACAATTATTTTTGTGTTTATGTTTCATGAGGCTATAAAAAGAAGAATATCCAGACTTTTTATTTTAAAAAAAAATAGACAAGTATATGAGAACATATTAATTTATAACATCTCAGAAATTAAAGATTTTTTCTCGATAAAAATAAAAAATTTATATGGTGTTTTGATACTGCCTCATGATATAAAAAGCAAAAATATGTTTGATTGGAAAAATACATAAAATAAATTTATATTTTGAAAGAATTTTTAGTAAATCTATATACTTTAAAAATATAAAGTATAATAAAACAAATGTTATATTTGTATTAATTGTTTACATCTTTTCTATCCCAGTAACATTATCAAACACTACCTCATTAAATCTAAATGCCAAAGATACAAACTACACATGTTTTACGGAAAAATATTTTTTGCATTTAATTTACAGCGCAAGTTGGAAACTTGGTCGGTAATTTCTGTATTGATCATTTGGATAGTACTAACATGGCTAAATTATTTTAAGGCAAAAACATGTTCTATAAAATACCAACTTAGAGTACACCGCTCATATCATTATCTTGTAATTTTAAACTCTTTGTACCCACCAAGCAGCTTGTAGCTCAGTAGCGTAAGGCTCAGTAGCGGATTATCAAACACTACCTCATTAAATCTAAATGCCAAAGATACAAACTACACATGTTTTACGGAAAAATATTTTTTGCATTTAATTTACAGCGCAAGTTGGAAACTTGGTCGGTAATTTCTGTATTGATCATTTGGATAGTACTAACATGGCTAAATTATTTTAAGGCAAAAACATGTTCTATAAAATACCAACTTAGAGTACACCGCTCATATCATCATCTTGTAATTTTAAACTCTTTGTACCCAACACCATCTTACAAAATCAGAGCCGAAACTTGGACTGCCTTCGTAAACACGCACCACTCCGGATCCAATTATTTTATCTAACCCTGACTCAGTCTTATACCAGGTCGAACTCTGTTTTTTTATTTTGCCCCGCCAGAGTTTCAATGGCAGCTCCGCCTCATTTTAGACAGGCTAAAGGCCCAAAATGGGCTTCACTGAGCTGAAGTTATGCGCGTGTAGATGTTAATAAATTCAGGTTTTTTATAACCCATTTATTTTTTCATTTTAAAAATATTTTTAAAAAAAATTACAGATTTTTTTACTCTTTATCTCCAATCCAAACTATTTTTTTATATTTTCAGATAATTAATATAATGATATTAAAAATAAATTTTTAAAAATAAAAAATCATTATTTTGATATATTTTGATATAAAAACATTTTAAAAAACAAGAAAAACCATAATACCAAACTAACTCTTATCATTAAGACACGGCATCGTATAATACATTCGAGAGACGTAGCACACAGGAAAGTAACAGGCAAATTCGTGGTAATTCTTTTTTTTTAAAAAAATGTCATGATGTGCAACGCGGTATCATACGTTTCCTGTCGCGTCACGTGTGCTAACGGAACGTAGCGAAGACACCGTGATAACCGATAAACTATTAATATATTATCGGTGTGTTTTCTCTATTAACCCCGCATGCACGGCCAAGTAAATCTACGGACAGAAGCACGCAAATGCGATGGATTGAAAACATATCCATGCAATAATTTCAATAAAACTATATTTAAAAAATTCCCTGCTGCATTTTCTCTGCAGTACAAAACTTGAGAACCATTATCCATCATCAACCTAAACCAACATTTTGAGGACAGTAATCAAGGCAAATCCATATGAATATATGTACGTATTTGTAGGTTTTTAACTATAGAAGTACATTTGATTATAGTAGGGTTTCAAGCAAACAATAATCACCCTTTAAACCGTTTCACTCATAAAATCTTATTTTATTTTATTTTCTAGATTTAAGCTTTTCAATGACAACACAACGAACCGACTAAACCAAATGCCCAAAATATGTACTCCTATGTTTTTTATTGTTTGAATTTGTAGTTTTTCACGTTCATGATAATATTTCCACACACAACTACCATATATATAACACAACCTAATAATGGGCTGAGCAATGGTAATATCTTATGCATAGAAGATTTTAAAAATATATAATAATAATAATAATAATAACAACAACAACTTACGTACAGCCCATCCAGGTCATTTTCTTACTCTTACATTAATATTTTACTTGTTTGAATAAACAATCGGCTGGTGTTGCAATGGACTAGATCAAAGCTAGTGTTGTGAAAGTTATCTCGTTGGGTACAATACGAGGAAGGAGCGGATATATAACAATTACACCAAATTTAATGTTGTTGAATATATCAACCTGTCGGCATTTTAATTTAACATATGATATATGAAAAAAAAAAGCCATATAAGTTTTCTTAACAGGATACGTGCACTCACACTTAATATAATCTCTTAGGAACGAAGACAACGGTTTTTCTCAGTAACTACCATCCCCCCATACGTGCACTCACACTTAATATAATCTCTTAGGAACGAAGACAACGGTTTTTCTCAGTAACTACCATCCCCCCACCCCAGAAAAAAACATAAAAAAAGACCTAGACTTCGCTGATATTGTTTCCCTTCTAATTAAGTCGGTTTAGGCCTTCTATATAAATCGTGCATCTTTGGAGATTCCTCAATTCGTACCAAATCCAGACTACTTCTGTATAGATAGACATCATTTGGGTTATCAAAGAGGGTTCTATTACTTAAAGCCTGCCGAGCGCTTTAGCCAGAACTAATCCAGAGATCCTAGCGAGAATTTTCGGTAATATTTTATCTGCTTGTTATTTGCTAGGGTTAATAATTCTTGTATGTTTTTTGTAATATATTTTTTATCTGCTTAGAATCAATTCATACAACGTTTTTGTTTAGTTTATTCAAAGGGTGTCTTATGTACATAAGATATATGATAATATGTAAGCATATGTCTAAATAAATTTAATAAATTTTTCTAAATACAAGAAGAGGTTGATGTTAGGTTATGCTTTTAAAATTGTCTAGAAAAGAGAGCTATTCTAGACCGACTATAGACTGGTTCAAGGATTACACGTTGTAGAGTAAAAAAACGTAAGTAACTATTTTTTTATTAGAAAAATACTCTTCATTCATAAACAATATCTTTGTCGTGGAATATTGGGTAAAATGTCCACTTTCTGTCTCCTCTTTTCATTTCGAATCCGGAAACAATTTTTTATATGTATAGCTTGCGGAATATTATAGTAGTGTATGACTCTCTTTTCCTGGTTTGGGTAGAAGCTAGAATATATTGCAGTACACACAACACTGTACATATTTATAATTGATTTTCCTGGACAACCAGGGCTAGAAAGATTTCAATCTCTGAATTAAATGGTGTAATTACATGTTTTATAATCACGCACTTGCGGGAAAGTGATTGAGCATGTTTATAATTGCAGATATGGGATTAACCAAGATCAAACATCCTAGTCATAGCCAACATTATCTTTTGCTGAAGTATCCACAAGAGCCTTACCAGTGTAACGGGTGCATAGGGCTAGGCTTTGGCCCATGCTACGAATGCGAGCACGAGGACTGCAGTTTCTATCTCCACGAGGAATGTGCAAATGCTGCCCCGTCCACCTCCCATCCATTTTCTAAGTGCAGCTTGAAATTTCACGACAAGGCTCCTCAAGAGGGTGAAAGATACTGTGATGCTTGCGGAGAAGATGTATTAGGGTTCGTGTACCAGTGCAAACACAAAAATCCGCACGATTTCCATCCTCGCTGTTTAAAGCTCCCGCGTACCTTGACAACTGAAGATGGGTTGATGCTACAGTTGAGGAAAAAATTGCCATCGAAATGCTTATACTGTGGAAGCAAGGAAACCTCGAACAGAATCCAAGGCTGGTGCTATGTTTCTTCCTCTGATCAATACTGTTACCATATAGCTTGTGTGAAAAACATGATTCTGGAGAAGTGGAGAAAGGGTTATTTCATTCAAGATGGCAACGTGAAGTCGAGTTACCTAGCGCTTCAAACTTTCAACCCAAGCAGAGAAATAGTACTCCCAAGCGGGAAAAGCTCAAGCAAGGCCAAACAAATATGGAGCACGGCAAAAACAGTTATTATGCTTATTGTTTCTGCTTTGTTCGGAGAACCGACGACTCTCATTTCAGTGCTTGTTCAACATTTACTCTCCAGTTAAAGGGGAACGCAGACCACATCGATGATTTTGTTTTTGTGTATAGAATCTTGTAATTAATGTTTGTTTGAGTGCTACAATATGACTTTTCGTTTTGTTCATATTGTTCCCAAAATATTCGTGTAGATTTCTGAATATTGTCAAAGAGATGTAATTAAAGATATTGTTAAAAAAATAAATCATGCATGTTAAATGGCAATTGCAAAAATATTGCGAGTTTGTGCTTGGTTCAAGCATGCTTTGATTTGGCCATTCTCTGTATGGCTATCGTTTACTGATAATACTATATGTAAAAATATTGTATTATTATATACGCAAGATCTCATTGAAAGCAAATCATGTTATGATAATGTTTCCAGTAGGTCTGTGACTACCCATGTATGCTTGTTTGTATGTAGAAGAAGTGTGCCATAAAGAAAATTACGAAAGATTTTGGTGAAGGACTCGAATTTTTTAAATTCTTCATTTTTTAATAACAATCACGAGTTAATTATTCTAAAATTGTTTGTATGATGAAATATGATTTTCTCTTTTCTTACATCTATTTTTATCTAAATATTAATAATTACATTTAAGCTTTACAACATTTTCTAGATATGATTATTTCTTATATCTATTTTTCTTTAAATATTACTAATTAGATTTAAGCATTATAAAAGTCTTTAGACATGATTATTTGGATTGCCAAAAAAATATTTTTCATATCGTATCTGTTCATAATAAGAAATTACATTGGCTCATTAATTTTTATTGGGTCATTTAAGTAATTAAACACACATAAATTTATATGGTTTGACAATTTATCTACTTCACGGAGCTATTAATTTATATTAATCACTCAAATAAACAATATAAACAAAGAGAAGGAGAAAATTTTTCTCAACTCAATTCTACACACTTAAGCTCTCTTTCTCTCTCGATTTTTTTCTCTATATCTCAGCTATTCAGTGTGTTTATTTATAGACAAAGCTGAAGAGACATAAAACATGAATCATATCATGATTCATGTCACTAATTAAGCCTCCATTACATTCCAGATGAGAAATTAGATATTCTCACTTATATATAATAGAGATGTTTAAGCATTATAAAAGTCTTTAGACATGAATATTTGGATTGCCAAAAAAATATTTTTTATATCGTATCTATTCATAATAAGAAATTATGTTGGCTCATTAATTTTTATTGGTCATTTAAGTAATCAAACACACATAAATCTATATGGTTTGACAATTTGTCTACTTCACGGAGTTACTAATTTATATTAATCACTCAAATAAATAATATAAACAAAGAGAAGAAGAAAATTTTTCTCAACTCAATTCTACACACTTAAGCTCTCTTTCTCTCTCGATTTTTTTCTCTATATCTCAGCTATTCAGTATGTTTATTTATAGACAAAGCTGAGGAGACATAAAGCATGAATCATAGCATGATTCATGTTACTAATTAAGCCTCCGTTACATGCCAAGTGAGAAATTAGATATTCTCACTTACATATAATAGAGATAAGACAATGTTTATCTCCATTAATAATTCTTTAAATATTTTTAATTAAATTCTAAATTGCTTGTAGTTTAAGTAAAAATCAACAATATTAAAAATTATTATAAGTTCACACACATATATATATATATATATATATATATATGAGAGAGAGAGAGAGAGAAGAGATGTTATACTGATTTTTGTTGCAAATTATGCTTTCCAAATATAATTCGGGTGATTATGAAAAACACCGAAAATTCCATCTAAATTCCTCCCCATCGGCGTACAATTTAAGCGAAATGCTTGGGGTCGCAACGCAACGCCATCCATTTCTTATCTACTTTTATCATCTGATCCGTTTCACATTAGTTGACCATCGCAAGTTCACGGAAGGAAGGGCAGAGGGCGGGTGAAATGAATGACTTAACTAAAACGCTCCAGCTCGTGGCTCACTACCAAAGACAAAATCTGAAATCATGTTGAAATGGAAAGAAAACCAAAGAAATAATTTAACTAAAACCAGAATTAAATAAAAAGAAAACCAAGCAACAAGGGCTTAAAACAAAGAGAGATAATCTTTATTCTTTATTGTATATATATTTTTAGAGTATTTTTTTAAAATTATTATTATATTTTTTCTATTTAAAAAAATATTTTTTTAAATATCAAAAAATTCTCACCTATACTAAATAAGATCTTTTACCAATACTAAATATAAGCTATTTTAACTTATCAGCAAGTATAAATTATTAATTATTTTACTTAAAGAGAATTGATAATATTGTTAGAATCAATTAATTAAAATTATTCAATTTAGAAGTCCTATTCCTAAGCTAGGAATTTTTAGGACATCATATCTCCGTTGATTTGAAATTCAGTTGGATCCCACGCCCATCAGGAACATTACAGGCAAGGCTTGTTTTCCTTTGAAAAAACAATAGAAAGATGAATCCTTTCATACAAGTGTAAAGTGCAGAGAAAGTGCCTTCTCTTTCTAGAATTCCTACTCGCTTACTTTTTTAAAAAAAAAGGAAAAGAAATGGTCATTTCCGTTCAATTGTTACTAAATAAGTGCTCGATTTTTTTAATTAAAAAAAATCCTAGAAAAATTATCATCGACAAGATAATTCCAAGCACATAAAAAACCCTGTCTGATTGGAAAAAAAGCCCAACAGCGACTTGGCTCATTGTAGACTTAGCGTTGTTAGAACACCAGACTACACGGCTTAATTAACCTGGCCCGCCTAACAGAAGCTAGATAATTCTATGGACAGAAAGCCCAGATACTAGCCCAAGGATTACTTATAAATCGATTCACCGCTCACTGATCTCTCTGCGACAGGTATATCATTTTTTGCCGATTAGAATCCGATTCTTGTAAAATAAGAGTACTTATTGCTGTCATGAGTGGCAAGCAGGCTACTGGGTTAGTTAGAAAGGGAAATTTAAAATTTCATGATATGATCAATGTTTCTTTCAACAGAGCAAAGGAGAGTGAAACTTAGACATTGCCCGGAGCCATAATAATTTATCAAGAACTCAAGAAGCACCGTATGTGTGTAGAATGATAAGAGCATCCCTTTCACCAAAACCTAAAGATCCCCTCCCTGTCCTGCCACTTCAAGAGGGCTGGAGAGGAAAAAAGGGTCAAAATCTCTCTGACTTGATCACCTTGCAGAACGGAATTCTCACCATACAATGACATAAAAGAGGAAGCTTACAACTTCCTCGAGGCGCGGGTTGCTGCCGTAATAGCATCTACCCTCTGTTACCATCCCTGCTGTGTCACAGTACTTTCATGTTGAGGAACCAACCAAGCAATGGTCCTAAATCAAGTGGCCCTCATTCCATTTTTGGAGAGTTCAAAATACCTTTCAAAGTTCGGACTTGTCATTGTTGTTAACTGTTCAGTGTTGACCGAAGAGTAAGTGTTACGTTTTCCTTCAACCACCCTTCTCTCTCTCATTTTATTTTGTTTTTTAATTTATTTATATATATATATATCAATTAATTTTATAGATTTCAAAGTAAATTATTATATAATTTTTTAGTGGTTTTAAAAAAACTTTAATCTTTAACTATTAAAAAATAAATTCGAAATTGATTAATATTTATAATTTTTATTTTGATTTGTTTTCTTCGACCAAATTACGATCCTATATTAAAAGCATGAATGATTTTTGGGTTCAAACAAAATTTAAAAATATACCACTTAAATTAGAAGGACTTGTCCCATCTCCTCGGTCGTAGCTAACCTTTGACTCGAAGTCTTTCACACGAAATCTTTTTCACACCTATATTAAACAATCTTTGTTCAATGAAGACCATTAACCATATAAAATACGGTAGATACTCCATCCAAGTCATAACTCCACCGAAGCTCGGTCCAGACCTTTCTAGTAGAAGATGGGCCATTTGGTATTGCTTCTTAAGCAACCGCTTGCCTTTTCCAATCTCTCCGTGAGTGGTTCCGTGGTCCTGATTACGAGTGTTTGTAAATATGAATGTATTTATTTTTTTAAAATTTTTATTTTTTTATTATTAATTAATTTTTTTAATTATTTTGATGTGCTAATTTAAAAAAATTATTTAAAAAAATTATTTTGATATGTTTTAATATAAAAAATATTTTAAAAAATAACAATAACTACATTTCCAAACAAACTAAAATTTAAAATTTATCATGAAAGTTATAAATCTTTTAGATTTAAATAAATATTTTAATTATTTTTAAATAAAAATAAATTTCTAAACCATTTTTTCGAAGAATCTTTTAGATTTAAATAAATATTTTAATTATTTTTAAATAAAAATAAATTTCTAAACCATTTTCTCGAAGTTTTCACAAAACATCATTGTTTTCAAATATTATTTAAATTAATAGTGTTAACCTCTTATGATATATTTATTTGATACATAATAGTTATTTATTAATTAGATATCGATCACCAATTTATTGTTTTAGAATCACATAAAAAACCTCTCTGCTTGCAATAAATATCGATCACCAATTTATTGTTTTAGAATAACATAAAAAACCTCTCTGCTTGCAATATATATATATATATATATATTGCATTGAAACAATCTCATGCACATTCGTTCTTCATTTATATAGCAATATGTTTTTTGACTATGCATATTGATGTCTATGAATGAATGACTTTTTTTCTTCTCTTTTCTCGGCTCCCGTTAGATTCACATTATTGATAATCAATTCTCTTACAGTAAAAAAAATGGTTACAAACAACTTACGGTTCACATCCACATCACATGAAAATAATCTGTGATTCCACCTGTCATAGCTCATGGATCGCTGATTCCCACAAACTTCAACCGGGCACAACATTTTCCATCGCCATTTTTCTCTAGATAGGGGGAAAAAAAAAGAGGGAGAAAAAGTGGGCCAGATTAATGGTGTTTCATATGCATCAATCAAATCCAGACCCTTTATTTTGTTCTTTGAAAAATTAAAATAAAAAACTGGTGGGCTGAAATGGGCCCCAGTCACATGGTTATTTTTCTCCGATCAGTGACCTCTTGTGGCCCGCCTATGCAATCATATGAGCAATTGCTTTTAGCTTCACCACCGCGTTACATCACCCTTCGTTCAGTTCCAGGGAAACTTAAGATTCTTCACAGCCAGCGATCCAATTAATAGGACTGGTCTAAAGCACATGATAGAACTGGAAACATGGAAGGAAGTTAGCCTCTCCAAGTTTCTAAGGGTGCTGCCATTTGCACCTTTTTATCTTAAATAATGAGATGGGGTTCAGTAAAATCGACAACGCAGGAAACAGGCTCTCTTTGGCATGGAACCAGTGTCTTTTGCCTGTCAAAGTTAATTTTAGGACCACTTTTCCGTATCCCCCCAACTTCACTTCGGTCAATTTAACCTTATAGCCAGGACTTCCGTTTGATCTTTTTGCCGTATATATATTTTGTTTGACGGGGACCCATCCATCCATGATGCTGCGTCACTTGTCTGTATCGTGATATCCAAAGGGGCCTCCTGTCGGAACCTAACCGCGTGCGATCCAATATCCTTCGACTCGTTTTTTTTACCTTTTAAATTGCAACATTGCTTACTCGTTTCCGTGTTTGTACAGATGTGTCGATTATTCACCCAAAGCTTTTTTTCTGTAAGGATGAAATTTCCATTAAACTAAGGCCAATAATACAGAGATATCGAGTACAAAGTACTGTGAAGAATAAAAATCTGGTAAAGACAAAGCATCAAGACTCGAAACAAAATGGGTTCAGGTAAATGAACATACATGTAGAGAAATGACTCTATCCAGATCTATAAAGTGGTGAAACTAACTATTTGGAGTAAATGGTAAGGCCGACTGGAGTTTCACTTCACTTCTGAAAAGTTATATCTCACGAGCAAGTCTTTGGGCCACTTTAGATTATTCTGTTTCATGGTAGCCGTGGGAAAGCACACCTCGTCAGGGCCTTTGATAGCGGCAATGGAAGCAAAATTGTGATGGTCACAAGGAGATTGACTTGTTCACCGAGTAGATGGGGTTAAAACTCTAAATTTGTAGCCGCTTGACCAAACAACAAACCGCTCTCTAGAAAGAGCGTGTAGGTCTAGAAGACACCCTCCAAAATTAGTTTAGGAAACTAAAACTAGACGAATCTAAAACAAAGTTGGAGAGAAGAACTAGGGGAGAAATAGAAACAGAATGAGGGATACCGTCAAATTTGATCACTAATAACAAGCCCAATTTAGTTTACCGTTAAATTTGATTACTTGTAAGAGGCCCAGTTTCGTTCTTAAATTTTTTTTATTGCAACATTAAGAATGCCTGTCATGGAAAAAAGGGAGAAAAGGACAGTGTTAATCCTTACACTCTTTAATATCCTTCAAATTTTAAACTTTAAACTAAATCAGTATTTTCATCACATAAACCAAAAAATATCCTTTGCTGTTAGTATAATTGCCGTTAATAAGTAAAATTGAGATCCCATTTGATATATATTGTGTTTTAAAATAATTTTTAAAATATAAAAAATATTATTTTAATATATTTTAAAAAATATTTTAATAAACAACCTCTACTCTTAAAAACTTCCGTAATTTTCGTTGGAAGTGTCCTTTACATCAATCTCGCGAAGACTTTTAACTCCAAGGGTGTAGTTGAAATGCAACTTTGGGCAAGTGACAGGACTTGTCTGTTTAAAACAGGGGATAGACTGTGGAAAATAGTTATGTTTGTGAATTGTCGTATGTCTTACCAGCTTAAATACTAGCTAATCTTGTAATTCTCTTCAGTCAAGTGTACGTACAAAGGTGATGAGTAATATAGCAAATAAAAAGCTCATAAATGCGTGTATGCATGCAAGTTCTCTCAGAAGTTGTAATAACTCTCGGACCTCGACAAACTAGCCAGCAGAGAGCAAATGGCACTGTCCCATTTTGATTTTTTTCGGTTTCCTTGAACCATTCTGGCTATAGTTAGCACAGGAGTTGGGCTTGACTAATGAGGCAATGATTTTGATTTTTTTTCCCTTTCCCTTTCCCTTTCCCTTTTCTTTTCAAAGGCAAATCTTAAGAAAAACAATACATGGTGGTCATATATCCAAGCAACTTTAACGACTAAAGGGAGCAGGACATGAAATAATTTTAAAAGGAGGCAAATAATGAAGTTGGACCCCAATTTAGTAGCCACATAAGAATTAGTGGTTGAAGTTACATCAGAATTAGGGACTCTAAACGGGCCTCTTGTATGGCAATCCACTTTCATGGCAAATTCTTTTGATTTTTGAACCGATGCTTTTTAGGAACAGACAATTATACATGATACATCCACAATATTTTGTCAGTTCATATATTATCAGAGACGACAACTTTTGATATATATGATCTTTCGAGAGACATATTGACACCAACTACAACCATATAATTGGCTTTTCATTGGTGTAATTCTTCGTCAAAGCGTGTGGGCAAAACACCACCACCTTTACCGTGAATAATTACTGTTTAAGAGGATGTTTATAATTATAGTGGTGATTATATTTTAAAGTGTTTTTATTTATAAATATATTAAAATAATATATTTTTATTTTTAAAAAATTATTTTTAATATCAGTATATTAAAATAATTTAAAAATTTTAAATTTTAAATTTTAAAAATAATAATTTTTATTTTTTTTTAATTTCATAAAACACGGTTACGTGTTTTCATGTTTACTTTTAGCAACGTCAAATTTCATCTAATCTAGCAGTAAGATCCACAATCACTTCATCAACTAGCTACTGTAGCATGAATAGGAATTCTACGCAAGAGTTTTCATATATATATATTTCGCTTAAGCATTAAGATAGATATTAGCATCTATATAAAAAGTTGTGGTGGTTGAATAATTTTGAAAAAATTAGCTTGGAAATGTGGTGTAATGTATTTTAATTAAAAGTATATTAAAATATTTTTTAAAGATTTTTTTACATTAATAAAATAAAATCATTAAAAAATATAAAAAATAATATAATATTTTTTCAACCTAAATATAATTTTAAAAAATAAATTCAATTACAAAAAAATCACCCCTCCAAAGCTCAATCATTGGTCACCAAGACCAGAATCTATTGTGCGCGTGAGATATGACCGCTAATCAAAGAGTTTTCCTAATAACCTTTTGAAGAATGTACCAATAAATGTTTGAACAATTGTTGCTTAATCTAATATATTTTACCAATTCGATTTTAAATTTTGTTAACAGAACTACATTATCCATCTTTAATATAACTACAAAGCATCTTGTTTTCAAAAGTACATTCAAATTTTATCGAGAAATTAGCTTTTAAAAATCAAAACTAATTAGTTCAAATAAAAAACAAGAAATGTATAAATTTAAAATTTTCAAAATTTTAACGATTTAATTATATCTTGTTAAATAAATATTTTATTAGAGAAAAATATTTGGCATGAGCTTTTTCTTCTTTTTTGGAAGAAACTAAATTTAATTATAGGCGATGATAAAAAGGACAATTTTGTACTTCTAACTATATTTTTACATATAAATACGATACCACTATATTAATCTCTTATGAAAATTTAAGGTGTCATATTTCTATTTTATTTATAGTAGCCGAGATTTTATTAAAAAAACTGGATTACCAATAAATTAATAGCTATATTTTTATCTATTTAAGTAATAAACGTGGGTTATGTAACGAGATCAGCAAATTATATAATGAGAACGACACCACCCTTAATTGATAAAATACTACTGGCAGTAATCCTGAAAGTAAATTAAGTTCCACGGGAAAAAGAACCATGGCACCAATTCCAAATTGCATTCAAGGGCCTATGAAGTCATTAACCTCGGAAATCAATGTGAGCAACCTTAAATATGGATATTATGCTTTCAGGAGCCCTAGTGATGCTTTCAAAACACAACGTTCACTTGTGAGCAAGGGAGAGGGAGACTGAAAATATTGCAAGAATTTCAAATATACCAGAGGATAATCGATGACCAAGTTCTTATATATTTTTCACCTGATCGAAATATTGGATTAAACCCCTTAATTATAAGCTTATAGCCAGCCGAATACCGTTTCCTAATCATAAGCATACAAAGAATTCCATTCGTCCTCTACTTTGGCAAATGTTTCTAAACATCCGTGTAGAATCGATGCTTGAGTTTGATCTAGCATTTATGGTGATCTTTTCAAAGAATCTGTGTTTACAAGGTCGGATAAGAGATGTGAAGAAGTACGTACGCCCTCTCTTCGATGTTTGAGGTGGTATCATCTTTAAAGAATAATAAAAAGATATACGTGTGTGATATGACCGTCTAATATGACGTTTAGGATCTTCACTTATGAGGAATCTTCTTTTGTATCAGCACTGAAGATAATTATAAATCAGGAGGGTTTAATCACCAAGCTACAAGTGTAAGAAGAAACAAAAATGTTTCTCATATTCAGAAAAGACGAGTCCTCGTTCAAGAGATTGGTCAACCATGTCGTTCCATATCTCTGCCTTGTCAAGACATGATTCTTTACTTAATTATTGCAGGACTCAATATAGAATCATTACAAAACTGTGCTTGAATGAAAATTAGTGCTTCTCTACGCAAAATTCCAATAACTTTTATGTGGTAGATGATGTAACAGAAGATAAAAAAGAATAATCAATCAATCACCTAATAAATCTTTAGCCCCGGACACGAACAAAACTGTTGTTCTCCTTTTCTTTTTGTTTTTTTGTCTCACGTAAAAAGAAAAAAAATGAATATTAAAAAATATTGAAAGAAAATAAAAAATATATCACAAAATATGCTAGAACACCTTAAAAATCGTTGAAGATTGATTGAAAAAAAAATCAAAATATACAAAATTAAAAAATTAATAGTGTATTTTTTACTGATAAATGAAGATCCTATCAACTTTCAAGAAAATTCAATTTAAAGAAAAAATTTTAAAATTAAATGTTTAAATACTCAATTAAAATTTCTTAAGATTTAATTAAATTTATTAATGGTTTGTTTGCTAGAAAAATTAATTTTTGAAGTTAATCTAGGTTTTAATTGGAAAAAATTAAAGTCTTAAGGTTGAATTGTAATTTTTAAAAGTTGATTTGTTCAAATCAAAGACTTAATTGTATAAATATTGAAGTTTGATAAACAATTAAAGATTTAATTGAAAAAATTCAAAACTAAAAAGCAAACTGAAAAAGACACGTGAATATGATGAGAGAGGAAAGTAGGAAAATATCAACAAAAAACCTAAGTGTAAAAGTTTAAGGGCCTAATGCAAAGATTTTCTAAGCATTTAAAGGATAGTAAATTTGTGAGAGACAAAACTTTTCAAATGAAAGCAAAATGAGAGACTAGTTGTTCTATGCACATTTTCTTATCTAAAAGGAGGTTTTTATGGGCTACTTGAGGTGTTTTTTAATTTTATATTTATGTTTATAAGTATAGAAAAGAAGTTTGGAATACTTAACAAGTGATGTTATATTTACCTCTTTGTTGTTGTGACCTTTATTTATTGTGTTCTTTTTGAAGTTTTTTTGTTGTTTTTAATATAATGTTGTTTTAATTTAAGTTAAACAATGCATATTAAAGTGAAAATATTTATTTTGGGTTTGCTAGGTTTGATCATGCACACAATGAATTTAAAAAAATTTATTTTTAATCCATATTGCATGAGTATGTAGAGTGTTTTAAGTTGATGATTTTTGGTTTTAAAACCTCATGCTTGATTTTGATATTTTAATATTATTTATTAGTCTTTATAATTTAAACATATTTGTTTATGGCAACATGACTTATTGTGTTAAAGAAAGCATGTTTTAGAAATGAAAAATGTTATTTTCAAGACTTGATAATGGCTACCTATGCTAGGTTCATAGCTGGGGTTATGGGTCAAATTCTTCATGTTCTTAGAAAGAACATTGTCTTAGCTCTTTATTTGGACAAATTTTGGTCCATTTCCCTGCACATAACTTTTCCTTATGCCTGACTAATAAATAATATAGGTTTATTTGTATTAATAATAAGTTTTTAATGGGGTTTAATCCTAGAATCTTGATTTTGAACTAAAACCTATTTTAATAAATTGTGATGTTTAAGTGATAATAAAAGTGAATAGATGCTAGATTATTGATTATTGCATGATTTCTAACATGTTTATATTCCTGATTTGTTCATATTAGGTCTGATTTCAAACCCATATTTTTGGGTTTGGGTTTAGTGTTCTCCGTGTTTTTTATTTTTTTTATCCATTTTGTTCAAGATTTTTTGAATTGTTATAATTTTCTTTTATCTATTTTTTACTTTGGTTTTGTTTTAGGGTTTTTTTCGCGTCATACTAGAATGTTTAGTACAATTTATAGTCAAACAAATAATTTCATATCGACTCGGTTAGGTGAAAAGGTTAAGACCTTGTTTGGCTTGTAATATTTTTTATAACAAAAGTATTTTTTTTTCCTTATGTGTGGAAAAATTCTAAAAATTCCATGCTTATTTTACTTTTAAATTTTTTTTAAATATGCATTTTTACTATACTTGAAAAAAAAACAAGAATTAGTTAAAGGATATCATAATTAGTTTATGATTATTTGTTAGAACTTGGCCTACATTTCAAAAATATGAAAAAAAATTATTTTATTTCTTTTAACATACGAGATTATAAACTTACATATAAGATATATTCTTGATATTAAATAAAAAACAATTCATTTTTTTATGTTTTACCATTAGAATAATTAGGTTTTAACTTGAGAATATAAAGACTTCTTTACTAAGAAGAATTTTTCTTAAACTCTAAATAAACCAATGATTAGAAAACACAATAATATATTAATTTATATCAAACAAATAAACAATTCAGATTACCTAGATAAGATGTGGTAAAAATACTAGTAGCTTTCTTTTACGCGATCAATCCTCTTAAAATAAAAGAAATTAAAGTAATATAAAAACTAAAAGGGCTACATGGAAGAACATAAGGACAAAAAGGGTTATGAAATGAACATCTAGAAATGACCAAGCAATTAAGAATCTAACACATTTCATGATTCAACACTCATGGAAGAATATAAAAACAAAAAGGGTTAGTAACAAAAAAGCTAGCATAGATCAAAATCTTAGAGACTCGTAAGGGAGACAGAAAGATAGTGAAAGTATTAGCAATATGGCATCTCAATTACATAATGTTTTTTTATGAAACAACATAATCTAGAAAAGTTTAAGAGAAATATCATATATTCATAATTATAACACAACCTATTTCTTTTCATATGCTAGTTGTGTTGTTTGAAAATGCAAGCTATATAATTTTTTGAGGTTGTGTTGTTTTTAATATTACAACCTCAAAAATTAAAAAAATAATAATTATACAGGTTGCAAATTTAAACCAACTGAGAAGTTAACTCGATTAAATTTAATGTAAGCTCAGTTGACTTGAATGACTTAGTTTTAATTAATTCAAAATTAACTAATTAATCTTAAGATATACAATTTTTTTATAAAAATAAAATTAAAAACAATATTGATTTAGTCCACCATCTTTTGGTATGTCACTTTAATCTAGAATTGTGTAACTAACTTTTTATTTTTTATTACCAAAATGTCATGTCTCTATCTTTCAATCGTGTGTGGGTTCACCTTGCCATCTCTATCTTCCCCTCTATATCAAAACCTCTAAGTGAGCATACTGGTCTAATTTATTTACCACACAACTCTTTTGTTCTACTTATTGTATAAACAATACCATGAAGTTAAGTTTTGAGATGAAGACAACAAACTGTTGATGTCCTTATCTTTGTCTTTTAGTGTTTATTATTTTTACGAACAAGCATTGTGAGGTATGTACGGTTTTTTTCATACCTTTATTTTTCTAAACCTATATTTGGTTAACTTAATTTCAAATCGGGTCTCGAATCACTGAGTCCATTTTCAATATTATTTTATCTTTAAAACATAAAAAAAATCACGAATGTTGCGCTCTTGGAGAATAGCGCAACCTTCACGAATATGAATGTTCAACATTTATCGTTTTTTTACTAGGGTTCTTTTAAAAAAAATTATATTTATATTTATCATTACTAAAAAATTAATAAATATAGATAAAAATATTTAAAATACTATGTTAATATAAAAATATTATGTTAATATTTTTATCAATAAAAATATTTAAAATACTATGTTAATATTTTTATCGGTAAATTTTAACATTACATGTGGCATCAACAAAAAGGTTAATCCTACATGTCATCGCTTGGATTTCCGAGCTCCTTCTTCTTGTTCTTATGTTTTTGTTTTTTTTTTCTTCTCTTTAAGCTACATCCTCACTTAGCAACATTACTATCGAGAATGTTGGGATCATCACTATCTCATCAATATACCTCACATTCAACCGACCAAAAATACCCCACATCCTCGATCACTGTTTCAATCTCATGAGAGAGAGAGAGATAGAGTGATTATTTGCCTTTTTTAACATATTAGGGATGCCTTTATTCCTTGTTGGTAAATATCATTGGTTATTGCAAAAGCAGATCCAAATCCCAGATTCCAATATTCTAAATATCTCTTACACTAAGATGAAAACCCAACAAAGATTTTTAATAATGACAATCATAATCCCCATAAAACAAGGCTGAGATTATCAGCATGAGAATATATATATATATATATATTAAACAATGCAATCAATAAGGTAAACAAAATTTGAAGAAGGTCTAGCAGTTTTTGTGCATTCTTGCACAACTTTTGACTCTGTCTAGAGCCTAGAAACTGCAGTAGTCTTACGTTAGTTTTTTGCGAACAAGATCCGGGAATCCTATTCTAGATAGGGTGTCTATGCATGGATTTGAGTGGAATTTTGGCGTTTCTTTAGCTTCTTCTTGTCCATGTATATATATCCAGCTCTACCACTCAGAGTTTCTAGCAGGCACCGATACAACAAGTACTTCTCATTTGGCGAATCACCCATAATTATATAATCATTTTCAGTCAAGTACGTCCAAAACCTTCCAAAATAATATCATGCTTCCCTCCCTCCCTCCCTCTTAACACCCACTTACTCATTTTCTCAAAATCCAGGTAATTACCATTACCCGCAAACTATTTACCTGAACATCCTAATTAGCTATTACCCAAAAACTATCTGAGTTTAATTTGGGATATCATCATGATGATTTCCTTTTAGAATTAAAGATGGATTTGATTAAAGAAACTTTATCACGACGACAAGGGTGCATGGACATGATGCAAATAATACTGATCATCATTAAGGAAGGAATACCATGAACACATTAGCTTACAAAATTCGGCGATAATACTAAAGATCTAGAGAGAAGAAAAAACAATTTTCAGATATTGAAAGAAGAAGGAATTGTGCAAAATAAAGAAAAAAAAATCACATATCATCTCAAGGAAAATACCTTAGTACACTGCATATATAGATAGGCCAATTGTAATAATTTAAGCGCTTCATGTCAGATATCCAACTCCATGGAAACATATACCCTAAATTTGTAACATAATCCCATAGAATACAAGGAAAAAGATGCCAGCAGAAAAATAAACTTCAAGACTAGAGGCCTACCATTTCCAAGTTCTCGAATTCAGTAGATCGCGAGTAGACAAGTTCTTTGATCCATCCTTTACGTGGCTCAACTTAAAGATTTTAGTAATTGAACTTGCGAAGTTAGGATAATTGATTGAAACTTGAAAGTTCTCTTTTATCTTCAAGCTGATTACCAGTCTTCACTGAACCTGTGGTAGTACAATAGAAAACACCAAGATTGGGTGGAGTTTTTGACAGAAAAACACATCAAAATCATAATAGATGGCTTGTAGAAGAAGTGAAACCAGGAAGATCAGTCCATGCATTGTTTCCACCCCAGTGTTGATCAATTCCTGAGATACCCAAAACTTTTTTCGATAAATTCAGCCTTTGATTCTCTTCCGTTTTGACTGTAGCTAGGTGAGTAGCCCCAGTAGTGTCCAACGGCTTGGACCGAATCTGATCGGCATAATTTGATGATTCAATTCCTCCACCCTCAAATGAAAACAAACCACTCGGTGGTTCCATATTAGACAAGAAGGGAAATTGCTGCACTTGTTGATGAACTTGTTGCAATCTCCACTGCTCAACTAGCCCACTAGATAAAATAGACCCAGCAACACCATTTGAACTAGTACTGCTGCCAATCTGAAATTCTACGCCATCACCTCCACCAGCTGTTACCCCTATTGAATGCTGAATTCCACCAAAATCTAACCCAATACCTGCGGAATTGAAGTCACCAAGATGATGCAACGGTGGCAAGATCTGTAGCTGTGGCAGTGGAGGGGGCATGTGCCCTAGAATATCAGCAGTGCAAAAATTAGAAGCAAGTCCGCCACCTGAGCTAGAGACTGCTTTAATTGGAAATTTTGATCTACCGCTTCCTTTGCTCCTTTTATTCCTTCTACAGCCACCGCCAACAGGCACGTTCCTTAGTGCACCTCCACTAGTCCAATATCGCCTGCAAGTCTTGCAAAAGTGGCGAGGCTGGGAGAGGCTATAATTATTGAAGTAACAAAATTTGGTATTTGTTGATTCACATCTTGGACATTTAAGGGCTGTTTCAGGTAGTTGAGTCTTGGCTACCCTGGCTCGATCACTCATCGAGCCAGGCCTGATTGAACCTGTGCTTCCATCACCATAGCCACCACTTGGAGGTGGTGCCGGCTGAGGTGGAAGTTGAGGGTTTTCATATCCAGCTCCTGGAGGTTGGTTATTAGGTTGCTGCAAACGATCAAAAATAAAGAGAGGAAGAAAGAAATCAAATATTTAGTATATTCAAGAGGAGATACATAAAATAAAAGGTGGAGGACAGGAATATTATTTATCTTTGGAATTGCTTTTTTGGAGAGGAAGCTATATAGTCTGTTGCAAGTAGAGAGAAAATTAAGAGGGAAAAAATCTCCTACCTGTTGCCAATTGCGTGAACCTAGATAGGCTGGAATGGATGAGAAGACCATGGTGCTTGAGCTTTAATTCTCTCTTTTGTAAAGGTCGATAGGGTTCTTTTTTGGGAGATATGGTGGAGAATCACATCAAGGGAAGGGAGTTGCAGAGAAAAAGAGAAGGAGATGGAAAGATAAAGGAGGGTTCTGTGTGTTTATTTATTTTAATTTTTAACCATCTCCCTCCACGAAATTCTCTCCTTTTGTTTTATTAAATTTCTTAAATAAATCAAGGTTAGGGTTTCAATGCAATGAAATTAATTTTCTTATCTTAACCTGTAAGCTTCTTTTGACACTATGCGCTTTTAATTTACAGTGTCCCTCTGCTGATCACCCCACAAATGTAAAGTGATTAGTGGCCATGCAGAGAGTGAGAGAGGAACCCTAAGCGAAGTTTCATGTTGTATTATATCCTTTTTTACTTAAATATAATAATTAAAATATCACAGAACTAAAAAGCTAGGAAAAGCAGGTCTTGGTAAGGGCATCCTTGCTGGAAGTGTCACTGTCGAATTTGCCTTTATGTTCTTGGGTTTGTCTGCAGCGGTTTTTCTTTTTTACTATTATTCTTGCATGCAAACTTTTTAGTGGTTTCTTTTTTTCTTTGGGTCGCCTATTAACGTAGATTCTTGTCACCGTGCCCTTTATACTTTTCTTGTATTGCCATTCACATCCAACAACCACGAGTGAGGAAATAGTTGGTCCCCAAGCCCACACGGCTCCCCCACAGTGTTTCGCCGGATGCGTGCACCGAGGAGGTTGTTTGAGGAATCACGTAAATCATGTAATTTCTACTCTGGCGCGTCTCCTACATTTCCACCATCGCTGTTGTAAAGCGGAATATTAAAAACATTAATCAATTGATATACTACCGAATATCTTCAGAGGTATATCCAATAAATAGTCATGAATTTAAATAGTTCTGTATTTATTTTCTTTAAATAAAATTTTAAGTTCAAGTTTTTTTTTGTATAAAATACATTATTATTAGAAAAGTTTTATATTTTAGCAGGTTATTCGACCCGATTTGTCGAAATACAGTAAAATTCTAAATACCAAGATTTAGATTAAAACAAACAATCATATCAATTTTATAAGCAATTACTCATGATAGAACTTTACCAACATAAAATATTTATTTTAAAAGCCATTAAGCCTTAGTACGAACCACAATTCCAATTAATTTTTTTAAAAAAAATGCTAAATATATAGACACACACATACAGTAAGTCAATTATAGGAATCTGTCTGCCATCTATCATAATATTTACTTTAGTGAGTTTTTTAAGACTAATATACCATTAAAAGTTAGTTTTTCATGTTTATAGAAAGAAAAAAAACTATTGATTTGACTTTAGTATTTTAGACTCAAAAGTATATGTTCTGTCGTGTTTTTAAAAATATTAGAAAACCTATTTCTAGTTCCACATAATTCACTCAATCTATTCTTGTGATATTTATTTTAATTAAAATCCTATAAATTAAATAGGTAAATCATTTTCAATATTCCAATCAATTCGTTCGACAACAAAATCTTAATTACCAGATTCTTGTCACATCCTATAAAATGGAATTCTGACTGTAATTGAAAAGTTCATGCATAGCATCGCAATATCGATCACACTACTAACCAAATAAAGAAGCACTAATTAGTAAACTCCTTTTCTCTTCTTTGTTTTTTTCCTGAATCAAAGAATAGAAGTCAAATTGTGCCTTGCATGACGAGATCGAATTAGTCAAGAATGATACTTCACGATCGCTAAAAGGGGCATTGCTGAAATATATAAAACTTTATGGGTATTTATTGTTCCTGAGGATTCGTGGAATGGAGTCATGTAATTTCATCACATAAATTCGTTTTAATCTCTCCACATTTAGACATCACTTATTTATCAATTGGATGATTAGTCTAACATTGTGTATTTGAGATTGTACAGTAGTTGTTGTAGTTTAAAATATTTTTTTCATTAATAAATTAAAATATTAATTTTTTTATTTTTTTAAAAAATATTTTTAATATTAAAAAATCAAAACAATAAAACATATAAAAATAAATTTTAACAAAAATTAAAATTAAAATTTTAAAAAAAATATAGCTTATACTGTGTTCCTAAACTGAATTGGCCCTTAAAACTACTTTAATCAAAATTTATCACTTACTAAGGCGCTAATCAAGGACTTTTATAAACACTTGTGTATGGATTGGAATATATTTCTTTTTTAATAAGATACACGTTTTGCTGAACTTGTAGATGGTAGGGAATTATATGGGTAAAGAAGATTAAAAAAAATATTTTTTATTCATAAAAATAGAAGTCATAAATTAGTTAAGAAAGGAGATTGATTGTACAAGTAAAAATCTGGAATGTATTGATACCTCAAATGCATTTTTCTTGAAATAAATTATAATATTTAATTGTCTTATGTAAACTAAATTAATGTTATGTTTTCTAATGATTAGTCCACTTAGGGTTTAAGAAAAGTTATTTTTAATAAAAAGATTATTATCTTATTAAGATAAAAACCTAATTATTCTAATGATAATATAAAAAAATAAAATAAATTGTCTTTTTATTTAATATTAGAAAGTTATCTTGTATATAAATTCATAATCTCACATATTAAAATAAAAAAATATTTTTTTTTGATATTTTTAAAATATAGGCAAAAATCCTTTGGAATTTTACCAACTTGTTGTAAAATCCATGCATTTTTTAAAAAACAAAACATATAAAAGAATTTTAGATTTTTTTAAAAAAAATACCTAAATAAATTTAGGATTTTTAGCCATATACACAAAAAAATAATTTTTTTCTATTTTTTTATTTTATAGGCTTTTTTTGGTTAAAACTCATTTTTTAAAATAAAATTACCAAAATTAACCTTAAAAAGTTTTTATAATATACACCCGTAAACCAAACCAAATAGGATTTTAAACCCTTTATCCTTTTTTTTATAACTTGACTGGATAGGGTGACTTGAAATTTTTTGTTCGATAATAAACCAAATCAAAAATCTTGATTTGACCCGAATACAAAACAAAGTCAAAAAAACATATTATACATCTAAAAAAACATAAAAACTCAAAACTTATTGAATATGGCCCCTGATATGGTTCTTAATTTTGAATTTCTTCAATCAAGTTCTTAATTACGCGTAAAATTTTAATGTTTATGCAATTATATATTTGATTTGATCAAATTAATTCTTTAAAATTATAATTTAACTTCTAAACTTTAGTTTTTTCCAATTAAAGTCTACATTGACTTCAAAAATTATTTTTTTATAATTAAGCTCTCAATAAATTCTTATTTTTTTTAATTTTTCTCCTTAAATTGAATTTTTCTTTCTCAATAAGATCTTCATTAGTTGAGAATACATTGTCAAATTTTTCAATGTTGTATATTTAATTTGCCTCAACCAATTTTTGTAAATTTTCTGAGCATTCTATTATATTCTTCTCATTGATATATATTTTTGTTTTTTTTTTGTTTTCTCCTTTTTTTTTTGTTTATATGGGGCTTCAAAATAGGTAACAACTACTTTATATATTTTGCTTAATGGATAGCTTTTAGTCATGATTAAAGATATTTTTGGGTTATTTTATGGGTCAACCGAGACTAGTTTTTTATATGTATAATTTTAAAAGTACACTTCACATTAGTATGGTGTGTTATAATTTTTCTAAAGTTTTTAATTTAAAATTTTTAAAAAAACATATATAGTTAATCAAAAGATTGAGTTTAAATTTTTTATTAATAGATTAATACAACAATCATAAGCCCTAAAATCAATTTTTCTTAGTTAGGTAACCTTTGTTAGCTCAAGAGAAAGAAGAGACATGATGTCTTTAGATATGTTGGACCTATTAGAAAATAATATAAATTATTTTTTGAGATTTCATTTATAATAGCTTAAATTTTTAAGTTACGTTGATTTCTTAACAAAAAATATCAGAGTTTTAATGATCAAATAATCATGAGTTTTTATAGATTAAAATTCTTATTAAAAATTAAAGTTACTTGATTATAAAATATGAAATACCATATTAATTATACTTACTGTTAGATTATATTTTATTTTTAAATTATATAGTATCAAATAACTAATTCAACTTAAAAATTTAAGTTATTAAATAAAATTTTAAGATATAATTTATATTATTCTTTAGTATATAATTACTTGTATCATGTTTGAATAATAAAGTACCCACTAATGTTCATGGATAAATAAAAATCCTAAGCAGCCATTGATTTTATTTCAGTGATTTTTACTAAAATGATACCTTATATATGTTCTCTAAAAAAATATAAAAATGTAAAAGGAGACGAATTAAATGAAGAAAAAAACGAACATGGTTAATTTAATCACGAAACACGTTGCACCTTTATACATGGCAACTTTGATGAATCTGGCAATGCATGCATGAATGCTTGGATTTTTCGACTGATCGGTTGTGTGATGTTAAATTTGTCAAGACTCATATCATGAGCATTTTGATTTCTACTGTGGTCCAAGATCAGAGAAGCCAGAAAAGGCTTGGTTATTTGATTGCATTATTATTCATGGACAGTGTCCTTATAATCGCTTTTCCCCTTGAATGATATGGTACGCACACCCTGCATCAATTTCTGAAGCGTGCAAATCAAGGGCTAGCCATGCCCCCTTGAGAGGTGGCACCATATCGAAACTCACACTGTTCGTAGCTAATTGCTACATATCATCTTCTTTATCCATACATATTAACATGCACACATCACTTTCATCAATATATATATTCGAGAAACTAAAGATGTTTTCCTTGTCAGGTCAGGAAAGTATATGGAAGAGCTTAGTTTGACGCATGCGCGTAGACCATAGAGCATATACAACAGGAATTGCCAGGTGCGAATTTTTTTTTTTTTCATTTTTCCTAGGTTGTATATATAAAGTAGTGCGTAGTGAAAATATAAGAGTTTTGATTACTCAAAAACTCCCGATTAAATTTAAAATAAACACAAAATTGTCGAAGAAAAATTAACTAGTAAAAGTATGAGATTCTAAATAATTTATAATTAAAGGTCAAAGATTTACAAGCGAAACCGTATAAATAATCTCCGTTAGTTGACCTCTGGTTAGAAATGAAAAAATAATAAGAAATAATAGAAAATATGTAAGAATATATGCAAGAAAACTATAATTTTGAAATAGGAAGAACCTGAAACATGATATGTGGATTGGATATGCATGCAAAAAGGCTTAAAAGTGGATATTTAGAGTGGATTTTGATCTGAAAAAAAGAGATTCTAATAACTTCATATATAGTCACCATTAGACCGTGGAGTGTAAACAAAATCATTTTAACCCATAAACTGAAATGTTTAGTTGAAATTCAATAAGTGATTTTATGTCTATTCAATATATATATATAAATGTCCTTAAATAAAGTTTTTTAAACTTGAAATTAATGAAAAATAATTATTATCTTTTGCTTAATTTAATTATAAAAATAAAAATGTTGTGATTCGAATTCTCATATTAGGACTTTAAGTCAGCTCGTGTCTATAAAAAAATTAATTAAATCAGCTCATGTGTGCTAATTAAGTGTTTCTATTTTATGAGAATAAGCTATCTAGCTGGTAGCGAAAACTGATTAGAAAAGCACCTGGCATTATTGGGGTGCACGGAAGGGAGAATATGAAAGATTAAGTGTGTAATCATAGCTCATCAACGAGGAAAAACAAATAACTATGAAAGATTAAGAATTAAATGAATCTCTCTATCCTGAGATGGAATTATATGAATTCCATGTCAGAGAAGCAACAGTATCTCGTATTCACTTCTGGCTGGCGAAAATAATTGAGACAAGAGAGATAGTTAAAGCTTCCAAAATAATGACACAGGGTCTGTTCAACATTGTCACAAGTAAGACTGGAAAAGAAGAAGCTATTTCCCATCTGCAAGAGCAGTGGTCCACATGTATAGCACTCCATCTGCAACCAACACAGTAGCTTTGGGATCGGTCTTCTTCCGAAAAGAAAAGACACGCACACGATGCATGTGTGTGTGTCTGTGTCTGTGTGAGATGAAAAATTCTAATCGATTGAGATGGAATTCAATGTTTATAGCCTTCGATGACTGCATATATACTTGTTAGAAGAGATTAATAATCTGCTGGACAGATTTATTCATTTACATATTTACAAAAATAACTGAACTTTATCAGAGAGTTCAAATAATGTTGGCCATCCTTTCTGCAGCAATTCCATGCGTGTTCGCGTAATTCAATTGTAAAAATGCACATTGCAACTTTTTCTTTTTCTTTTTTATTTTCTTTTTGGCACAATGTTAAATCATCATCACCAAATCTACATATGAATATAACACCCCACCTTATTCCATCATATATGTTGATTGATTTTTGGCCTCCTACCATCAACAATATTGGGTCGCCAATGGAAAAGGGAGCAGACGTTACATGCAGCCAAACTGACCACTAGCCATGTGCTCTGAAAAGTCATGGCTTTGTTGTACAAACTTGCTAGCTTTATTCTGTTCAAAAGGTAGAGTCATGCTTTCTTCTATGATCTTTAATTTCTTAGACGATAATTCATAACTGTGTTCTCAACTGTATCGAAACGCTATATTCTGACAAAGGGGCTAATTCATGTTTCCTTTTCTAACATTTTGCTCGCGAAGATAATATCACGCGAAAGTCTTAAGTTTCTCAGGTAACAAGTCAGGTCAATTCGATGCACAATTAATTCCTCATGGAAGTTAAATTTCTTGGAAATTAATTTACCACAGATTCTGGAGACAAAACTTCAAAAGGTTGGCCAAGTCACGTTAGTTTCATCTTATATAAAGCAACGACACTCTAGGGCTTGATTGGTTTCATGACTTGCGCAGTCAGTTTGGCGAAAGTTCAGATGAACTTCCTGTTCCTCTAAAAACATGACTATGATAACCAGAGATTGCTGGTAGTTTTTTGGTTCGGCCTTCTTATAACAAGCTCCAAGCTTAAGGAATATATATGTTCAATGTAGCAAGATATCTATTTTTGCTCGTAACATTTATTAGTTACTTTCTAAGAATTTCGTTGTATCTATCAAAGCAGAAATGCCAATTATAAATCATCGGAGAAACTGCATTTTGGCCCATTAGATTCATCAATTTGCACTTCGAGGCGACTCTATCAATCTCTAGTTTCCAGATAGTCTTTACGAACTCGCATGGCCAGAAACATTAAGAATCCCTAAAAATCTTTGAAACTAGAAGAAGAAACAAGATAAAATTTTAAAAAAAGTGGGCTCATCCTGACAAGGGACTGCATATAAGACTTTATGAAACGATGAAGCTAACTTTAACAAAAACAGAAACAAAAATTAAACAAGGGGGGTGAGGGCTTGAATACAATACCATCTTTTTCACGCCACTTTTATCATACATTAATAATAATAATGATCTTATATAAAGCAAAAAACTATATCTGTGTTCAATTAACAGACCTTAAAGAAAAACAGAGAAGAAAAGAAAATTAATTCCTTATTTTCTTCAATTAACGAAGATCTGGAGACATGTTTCTCCACCATTATTAGAAAGATTCTGTCCCTGGTGTGCGTCTTCTGTCGTCATTCTAACGTTGCCCACTTTTGCCCTGCATGCCCTTTCATTCTCTCGTTACAAATTGATTAAACATTCCGTGTTTCGACTTTTGCCCACTTTCTAAATCAGCATGGATCCGGAAAAAAAATACGATATTAATTAATTGTATGAAGTTTTATTGTTGTAAAATACTGTTGGGGTTTAAATTAATATATTTTACATAATAAACTGATGGCATTCGTTTTGAGTGCATCAAAAGTTGACATCTCATCCATTTTTATTTAATATCAAGTGTAGAATTTTATACCCTTCTTTCTTCACTGCCACAAATAAAATATTCAAAATGAATACGGTTTAAAAAGTCAAAATAATATTGACACCAAGTTGAAAAGAGAAAAATATGAGAAAAGCCTTTCAATTACATGCTTTGAATCCTAATTTCTTGGCATTGGTTTATTATAAAAAAATTATTAAACTATAAGCTTTAATTTAATTAAAGATAGATGTTGAATATTTTTTGATAAAATGTAAAAGCAATTTTTTGTTTTAATAAAACTCATCTTATATGCCAGAACAACTCATATCATGAACCTTCAAATTGTTTAAAAGTTTATAATGGTATATAGGAGTTCACTTATATATTATATAGTTTTTAAAAGAAATTTATTACCATTTGATTTTGGTTTGGTGATGGAAATTTTATAAATTCAATTTTGATCAATAAAAGAAATTAAATTCGATACCATGTTGAACAAAACAAAATGCCATGAAAATTATATAAAATAATTTAAGCTAAATATTTTTATGGGTATGGGATAAATATTTATTCAAACATAATTATAACGATTATGATAATACACAGATAAAATTATAGCAGTATATATATTCAAATTACTAAACAAATAATTATTTATAAATAATCGATAAGTAAAATTGAATCATCCTAGCTCCCAACACGCGGAATATATAATTAATTAGCTACTAATATAGAAGTCAGTATATGAAATTACCAAAGTATAATAAAAACCCTATACGAGGAAATTAATAATGCAATGCTTAATTAGGGTTCTAGTGTGACCAGAGTTCATCTAGTGCTTGTAGCTAGCTGGTAAACCAATATGAAAAAAATATTGAGAGTTTTTTTTTTATGATATCTTAAAGTGGTGGAGACCCAAAACCCTGCCTGGCGCCCGAAAAAATGAAAGGAAAAGGAAAAAGAAAATGTTTCGAGAGGGATCTACGCTGCAGATCAAATCTCGATGAAGATCATCTCTTATCTGCAACGGGCGATTTAGTAAAACTATAATTGTTTATGGCTTGGTGGCGTAGGAATCTAATTCCCCTATCTAATCAACGTTCGGTAGAATATCATCTTTAACTCATTTTCATGCAGAAAGCAACTCTTCTTGTATAGATAAATAGTTGGAAAGGAAGCTTGTTTGGCAGCTTTTGCCCCCCATTATTTTGTTCCGTCCCTGTCCCTCTCTTCCCCCACCCCTACTTCCTTCCCACCCCTACTTCCTTCTAAATCATACATGATTATATAAAATCTCTAATTAAAGTTCGTATAACCACTAATTAACACGGTTACATTCTGTTAATATGGAGGGCATGTAATTAAGCTGTGAAATCAATATCATGAAGCAGACAAATCTCTATCGGGATGGGTTTCACGTGCTTATCTCGTGAAGAATATATTCCAAATTGTTTTCTTGAGATCGTTCAACGTGCTGGTTAATCAAACGGTTGCTAATTAATTTTATTAAGTGAAGTCTTAAGCATTTTTTGAAAAAATAATATATAACAGTGGCCCATGCTGCATTATCTTGATATCTTCCGAACCGGAATTAATTTCGTTGTGCTTTCACACCAAAGCAAAGATGCAAGATCCATATGAGACCCACGAGCTCAGTTACGGTCCCTCACGTCAGGAAATTAGACGTTGAATCCTTCTGATCAAGTTAATTTCCTATATTTTGTGGATGAACGATACATTAAATTTTTATCATAAAGGTTCTATTAATTCAGATGAGTATATTAAGTCGCATCAATTAATTAATTCTTGATGGCTAGATTGCATGTGATGTTTATTATACAGATGAATTGTGATGGTGGATGGATCCCGTCAACATAAAGTTTAATTTGATTTGATTGGATTGGATTTTGCTGCAGATATGAAGTTTCTTCCCCAGCAAGAGAATCAACGGGCACCGAGTTCATTTTATTCAGACATGTTGGGCCGTTACAAGGCCCACCTACTGGTCCGTTTCAAAAGTTGACGGGCTCAGGAAAAAAGATTTTTTTTTTAAAAAAAAAAAAAAAACAGCTCGTAAGTTGACATGTCAAGGAAAAAGGTCCCTGGATCCTGTTATCCATCCTCTTGTTTTTGTAGAGTATCATTCTAGATTGAGGGAGGGGCTAAAGGAGTCCATCAAAAAGAGAATAAAGTGGAGTATCTATAAATATATTCTTGAATTATTTTGTAATTCGATAAAAAAAAATTATATTTCAAGAATGCCTTTAAAATATTAAAAAAAATATTTTAAATTAATATATTTTTAGTTTTTTTAAATTATTTTAATGTGCTAATATCAAAAATAATTTTTTAAAAATAAAAAAAAAATTCATTAACTTGTATTTTAATATAAAAAAAATATTTATAAAGTAATCATAACCACATTAATAAACAAACTCTAAATTAGAACTTTATAAAGTTTAACGTAACCTCCTATGACTTTGTTTGGTGATCTTTAATGGAGGAAGTTAAAGGAATTATCGTAATTAACTCCCTCGAGAATGTTAAAATAATGTTTAATATTATGGTAAAAATGTATGGAAAGTTATTTTTAATATTATCATATCAAAATTATTTAAAATTATTTAAAAAATAATTTTTAAATTAAAAAAATTGAAAAAAATCATAAAACATGGTTTTTATCATAAAATCAAACACCCCTAATATTAACATAAGTGGGGGTGGGGTAAGAAATTGTCAAGCAAGGAAAAGATTCTAAATGTTACATAAATTAATTTTTCTCAGTTATTTGTTTTTTTAATTTAAAAAATAAAAAAATACACGGAAAGAATAAAGAACCTAGCTTTTATTTGAAATATCACTCAATTAGATCCTCGTTGCTCATATGATTCTAGAAGGCTCAGTTTGAGAGAAATATGACATGGAACCTCCATGAAATCAACTTATTTGGAGTGGGTTTACAAGATATTTCTATCTTTACACGGAAATATAGATGAAAACAAGTTTATATTTATGTGTGAATCTTGTCAAATATAATTCTTGAATCTTTTTTTAAAAAAACTAAATTCGTTTTTGAATTTATCTTTTTATTATTTATATTTTACAAATAAGACGGATTTATAGTTTAATATTATTTTTATACTATTTATTAAATCTTAGATACTCCATTATAATTACATGAAAACAATTATTAAAGGGAAGCTTGAACCCGGTGGGAAAAAAGGTTTTTTAATAAACATGATAAAGCGCACTGAAGCAGCAAGATGTCACCCAAAGACTCCTATACGTAGATGAAGATGGGCTCGAGGACTCGGCCCATCAACTAGCAATTACCGCATCAATCAAAAATCTCAAAGCAGACCCAATTACAAAACAAGGTGGTCTTTTTACCCTACTTCAGCAAACGGGTTCGTCTCAAAAACTAAACGAGATCCAGAAACTAGTTATAAAAATTTAGTTATTATTTTTTTTATTGTTATTTTTTTAAAATAATTTATAAAAATAGGTTTTCTCTTAAATTTAATTTCATTTTAAATTTTTTATCTATTAAATTTAATTTTTATTATTTATTTTAGCTGAAATGAGTTATAAAATTGGATTTTTTTAATTTCATATTTTTTTTAATTTTTTTAATTATCAGATTTAATTTTTATTTTTTTGATAAATTTTTAAAAAATAATCAAAACATTAACAAGTAATTTTTCATATGATTTTCTATAACATAGTAAAATTCTAAAATGCTCAGATTTGGTTTTAATTTTTTTGATAAATTTTTTAAAAATAATTAAAACATTAATTTTTCAGATTATTTTCTATAAGATGGTCAAAAAGTAAAATATTTTCTCATTATTTTTTATGATATTAAAAAACATCAAATAATCTTCTTTCTAAAATTCTATTTTTTTAATAAAAAATCTAATTTTGAGTAAACAAACAGAATCTGAGTGAATATCTATTATTCAGCATATTACGAAATCAACAAAAACAAGTTGTAAAGCTGGTTTTGTTCTGTTCAAGACTGTGCATTCATTTAATTTTGAAAATTAAGAAACATGGTAAAGATTAAAAACATACATCCAAGACAAAAATTGTATAGAGACCTAAACCTTAATTAGTCGCCCAAAAGCAATCTGCTAGTTTTTAACAGACAAGCTCTTGAACAAAAGATTGTGAAGGGCACGTAGATTGCATATACCAGAATCATGGCAGCAAAGACTAGAACTTTTTGTGCGTGTAAGAGAGAGTGTATATACGATGCCGTTAATATATAATTTCAGCCTCACCATCTTCTTGAGATGTTTCCCTGAGGAATATACAAAACAAGGAGGATGAAGAAAGCGAAGAAGAGGAATTGGATAGTTAGCTTTCTCATCTCTTCGCTCAATATTTTCTTTTTCACTCGAAGATGCATCTCGAGGAGCTTGTCTACTTGTATAGATGCATCAGTACATATGCAACATTTTGAATCCTGAAAAAAAGCAACACACACTGAATAACTGAATGGCATTTCGATTTCTGACAAGGGTAAAAATTTTCGAATAATTCATACGAGAGCAAAAGCTCTAGGAAGAAACAATTACTTCCTACACAGCCTTGGAGTTGCAACTCTGCGTACTGATGTCCTCTAGCAGGATTCTCAAGCAGTCCACAGGAGCTTCAACAAAATATCACACATCCAAGTGAAGGGAACATGCATAAGAAGGCTAAGAAGCCAGTGTTGTTTTTCATGAGAGTAATAAATTTGACAACCGATATAAATTTTTTTACGAGAAACCAATACTTATCTCTTTGTAGTCACGTATATACTCATATATATTTGGATCCATGCATTAGCAGTCATAAATTGTAATAACATTAGGAGGAAACTTCAGGACGTGGACTTCACCGTGTTTACAGTTAAATTCGTTTCAGTTTTCTAGCAGGCTGTGATGCTCTGCTCTTTGATAATCAAAGGTCTATGAAGACGAACTGTGGCTTGAATGAAGAACATTCTTTATCGCGGATTTCTTTGTCACCGAGCTAGTGGGTGGGAGTTCGATCGGCAGTCTGAAAGACCTACCTGATTATTTTTTGTAGCAAGATTTGTCACTGTTTCTTTTTCAAACCGCTTTTTTCACTTCTCCTTGACTTGGGCCTGAATTAAATCATTGGAGTAATGTTCTCGCATAGCAGTGCATCTCTGCTTTCATGCCAAGTTCTTTGTAACGCGGATGCATGCCTGCCGTCCGTAGTGAATTGACCTAGCAATTAACTTGACAAAGTAGTGGAGAAGCCATCTCTGTCGAAAAGTTTACAATCAACTATATTACCATACTGTTTTGACATTTTCCTCGATTTCTGTAATTTTTATGATCACTGCACTAGAATTGGGTTCCCTTCTCTTCTTTTATTATTTAGGCTGGATTTGATGTTGGGTTAAATTGTTGAAAGATAGAAGCAAATAGTTGTGGAGGTTATGTATTATGTATTATATTTAATTTTAATTGCTATAAATCTTGCCCTTGGGAAGTTATTATCTGTTGAAATTGTCACCCTTAAACCACACAGTACAATCATAACTGGTTAGGTGAAAGTCAATGGAAAACTTATCTTAATTAGTTAGGATTAGTTTGCTACAATTTAATTTTTTTAAGGACATTTGATATATATATTTTTTGTTTTTGTTTTGAGTTTTTAATTCTATTTCCATTTCCTAAAAAAATGACAAATAATTTGATTTGACAAGACAATAAAAAACTCATTTACTGTACTTGTAAAGATTTTCGAATTAGATGTCTGTATTTTATTTTATTATTAGTATCTTTATTTTTTTCCAATTAAGTATCTGTATTTATTCTATTCAGATATCTCTATATTTGTTTTTAACAAAGTGTTTTCATCATTATTTTTTATATAATAAACTGACACTCGTAAAAAGAAACAAATTTTATATTTAGTTTTAAATGTTTGAAAATGATATGAAACAGCACGCAGTCTCGTAAAAAAAAAGAAAAAAAACCATTTTATTGTCTAAAATCAAAGTGAAGCAGCGGGCTCAGCAACAAATAGACTTGAATTTACATTAGTAAGATGACCCGGAATGGTCCAATCCAAAGTACGGGCCTAAAGCAGAGAAAACATCTAAAATCCATCATTGATCGGAGAAAATATTTTGGAATTTCAAAGAATGTTTTATTGCAGTGAATTTTTTTTAAAGTATTCTTTATTTATAAATTTATTAAAATAAAATATTTTTTATTTTTTAAATTAATTCTTCACATCAACTCACGTCAAAATGATTAAAAAAATCAAAAAATAATTTAAAGAAAGTAATTCAAAGTTTTTTTAAAATATATTTGAATCATAAAAACAGATAATAAAATAAACAGAAATGAAAGGATAATAAGGTTTAGGGGATGTTGAGTGTTTTTTAAAATTATTTTTTATTTAAAAATATATTAAATTAATTTTTTTACTTATTTTAATATAGCAATATTAAAAATAAAAAATAAATCTGAATAAAATCATTTAAATATATTTTTCAATCTAAATAAGCCATATGTGAAAAGCTTCTCAAAAAACTATGAAAAAATAAAAAAAAATAAAAATAAAAATAAATAAATATTTATTAATATAAAACTTACAATAAAAAAATTCAGCCTGTAAAAAAAATTTTAGAACATAAAAAGAATTCGGTCTGCCCGTAATAACTATTTTAAAAAATGCCCTCAAACACCCCTTGATTACTCACTGCGATTGCAATAACTGTAGGGTCAATGCAATGTCTGCTTGGTAATGGTGCCTTGCCTGGAATTGAGAGAGAGAAAATAAATAAATTAAAAGCTGGTGATTTCGGAGAAGCAACCTCTACTGCCGAGTTGCTTCGGCCGCCATTTTTCTAATATAATTCAGGCGCAGCAGGAATATAAATACAATGCAGTAGTAAATTTTATATGCATTTTAAATTCATTCAACTGCGCGTTGACTTTTTTTCCCCTCAAAACTTCCTTGATCTTTTTTTTCTCTAGTTTTGATGATCTATTGGTTTTCTAGCTAATGGAAACAGACGATTCTACAGCGATTGGGATTGATTTGGGGACAACGTATTCTTGCGTTGGGGTTTGGCGAAATGGAAGAGTTGAGATTATACCAAATGATCAAGGCAACAGAATGACGCCTTCTTGTGTTGCCTTCACTGACACGGAGCGTTTGATTGGTGAAGCTGCAAAGAACCAGGTTGTTTTCAACCCTGTCAACACCATCTTTGGTTAGTATTCTTAAGAAAAAATTACTTTGCAGTATTCTTTTTTTGATTTAGTTCATGTGATGTTCTGTATGGCTCATGTTTCTGCGTGCTAGTGTTGTACAAGAATGAAGGATTTCATAGAAAGCTCTGTTTCTTCCCTGTCAGTTTATGTTTATGCTAGAGGAAATTAAATTTTATACTGAAAGATAGTGTTGTTAAATGCAATACAGATGCAAAAAGGTTAATTGGTATGAGATTTAGTGATGTTGCTGTTCAGAGTGATATCCAGCACTGGCCGTTCAAGGTTGTTGCGGGTCCTCGTGACAAGCCCATGATTGTGGTTAATTTCAAGAGTGAAGAGAGGCAGTTTGCTGCTGAAGAGATTTCGGCAATGGTACTCCAAAAGATGCGTGAGATCGCTGAAGCTTTCATCGGTAAAAGTGTGAAGGATGCAGTGATTACTGTTCCTGCCTACTTTATTGACTCTCAACGGCAGGCCACAAAAGATGCTGGTTTGATTGCTGGTTTTAATGTCATGCGTATTATTAACGAGCCCACTGCTGCTGCCATGGCTTATGGTCTTGACATGGATACAAACGATTGTGAGAGGAATGTGCTGATCTTTGATTTAGGGGGTGGTACTTGTGATGTCTCCTTGCTTGTCATTGAAGAGCGTATAGTTGAAGTGCGGGCCACAGCTGGAGACTCTCACCTTGGAGGCGAGGACTTTGACAACAGATTGGTGAATTACTTTGTTCAGGAATTCAAAAGGAGGAAAAAGAAGGACATTAGTGGAGATCCTTCAGCTCTTAGGCGGTTGCGAACTGCTTGTGAGAGGGCCAAGAGGAGTCTCTCATCTTATGTTCAAACTAACATTGAGCTCGATTCATTGTGTGAAGGTATTGACTTTTGTTCCACCATTACTCGTGCAAGATTCGAGGAGCTGAACACGGATCTCTTTAGAAAGTGTTTGCAGCTGGTAAACAAGTGTTTGAGGGATGGTAAGATGGATAAAAACAGCATCGATGATGTTGTTCTTGTTGGTGGTTCTAGCCGGATTCCCAAGGTGCAGCTGCTATTGCAATACTTTTTCAATGGCAAAGAGCTGTGCAAGAGCATCAACCCTGATGAGGCAGTTGCCTATGGTGCTGCTGTTCAGGCTACTATCTTGAGTGGCGGAGGCAATGAGGCGGTGCAAAGCATGCTGCTTCTGGATGTTTCCCCCCTGTCCCTCGGGTTGGAAATTGCTGGTGGTGTTATGGATGTTTTGATAGGAAGGAACACCACGATTCCCACAAAAAAGGAGGGTCTGTTCTCCACCTACGCAGACAATCAGACTGCTGTCTTGATCAAGATTTATGAGGGAGAGAGAACAAGGACTAGGGAAAACAACTTACTGGGCACATTTGAGCTCTCTGGCATTGCTCCAGCACCCAAAGGTGTTCCTCGGATAAAAATAATCTCTGACATTGATGCAAATGGTATCTTGAATGTATCAGCTGAGGATGAGACCAGTGGTCAGAAGAACAGGATCACAATCACCAATGACAGGGGCAGGTGGTCCAAAAAAGAAATTCAGAAGATGGTCCACGATGCCGAAAGGTACAAGTCTGAAGATGAAAAGCACAAGAAGTGGGCCGAGGCAAAGAATGAACTGCAGATTTTTGTCCACAACACGAGAATAACAATTGGGGATGAGAAGAGAAGTTCAAAGCTGGCCACAGGTGACAAGAACAAGATTGAAGGTGCCATTGACCAGGCCATGAAGTGGCTGGATAGCAACCAACTTGCAAGGAAAGAGGATTTCGATGGCAAATTGGGGGAGCTTGAGAGCATCTGCAATCCAATCATTGCGAAGATTTATAAGAGCGGCGGTGCTTGTATGGGTACGTTAATGGAAGATGAAGTTTCTCCATCTGATGGTTATGGCATATACGAAGATGAAGAATCATCGTGTTGCGAGCCAAAACGCACAGTAGCGGGAACATAAATTTAAACTAAAGGTTCAGTAATGAAACGCCATCGTTCATTATTTTCAATTATACGCATCATTTGAATAAATAGGGATAATACTGTCAGCATCAGCCTTGTCTTCAATTCTGTTATTGTTACTGTTACAAGAAGTCTCATGTGACTCTTATAACAGATTCTAAAATTCACACTCCTATAATTATGGCACTAAATGTAACAAGAAAGGTGTGAAAAATATACAATGCAATTATCATGTTTCTCTTCTACTCCTTCTCTCTATCTTTCCTTTCCCTCAACCTTCTCCATTCCTCTATTCCTCTCGATATTCTCTTATGTTACGTGTAAAGGCTCCTGTAGCCTTAGCTCATCAGTTGGATTCCTTGGTGATTGGTTCTCTCAAAATTTACCTTGCAACAAGTGGTATTAGAGCCTCTGATCTTTAGACTTCAACTATACCGCGCTCCGCTGTGAGGGTGCGGCAATGCAGGAAACAAGATAGCGTACGACAGCTTACCCGCCCTAAACTCATACCCGAAGTTGCAGCCTTACGCCATTCTTGATGGGAGGATGGTCAAGCATAAAAATCAGGCAGCAACACGAGTTTTAGTTCGCTGAAAGACCTTGTCACCATACGAAACTACCTGGGAATTTACAGATGACCTTCTCATGAGGTACCTACAATTTTTCCTTGAGGACAAGGAAATTTTTAAAGGGGAAGGTATTGTTGCGAGCCAAAACGTCTAATAGCAGGAACATAAATTTAAACTGAAGGCTCGGTAATGAAACACCATCGTTCATTATTCTCAATTATAGGCACCGTTTAAATAAATAGGGATTACACTGCCAGCATCAACCTTGTGTTCAATTCTGTTATTGTTACTGTTACAAGAAGTCTCGTGTGACTCTTGTAACAGATTCTAGAATTCAAATAGGGATTGCCTGGCATTTTTAGCTCTCGGGAATTCCTCCAGCACCGAGGGGTGTTCCTTAACCTTTGATATTGATGCAAGAGGCATCTTGATTGTGTCAGGTGAGGATGTGATCAGTGGTCCAAAAAAGAGATTGAGAAGATGGCTCAGAAGGCTGAGAAGTACAAGGCTGAAGATGAAAAGCACAAGAACATGGTAGAGGCGAAAAATGTGTTGGATAATGCCTACAGCATCAGAAACTGCGTTGTATATAATATTATCAGTTTGAAACTGGTTGAAGATGGCAAGAACATTGAAGATGCTATTGATCAGGCGAGCGATGGGCTGAATTCGAACGACCCTGTCAAAACAGATGAGGTGGAGGACATGTTGAAGGAGCGTCAGAGTGTCAGCAATACTATCATTGCCAAGATTGATCAGGGTGCTGGCAGGTTGCTCGATGAAGTTCCTCTGTTTGTTGGCAGCGAGACAGCTCCAGCCATTGGAGAAATTAACTAGGTTTGTCGATATTTTTGAATATTATGACCAAGTATGGTACTATATTTTTCATGGATTATTTGACATCTTCCCTTTTCTACGAAACATACACATTTCCTTGGCCTTGCCACGATGTCTTCTCTTTTTCTTTCTGGAAGTACTCGAGCAGGCACCTACAACTGCAAGATGAATTTACCACATCAATCTTACATAAGTTTTGGCATCCTGCCTGGATTAAATTCAAATATGAAATGGTTCCCTTGTGTACGGAAGATATGGAGGGAGAGAGAGAGAGATTGTACACTTGATAAATAAATGTGTCAAGGCTTGCATAAATAATCGGAGAACCCGCCTAAATGCATAGTTTGCTATTGATCGAGGTTTTCCTTGTGTTCATGCACTGCTTAAAGAAGAATTGAGGCTGGCTGCGAGGCTCCAACAGTGAATCAAAATTTCTTTCTTCTTGATGTTGAGAGCTTAGACTTGTCAAATTAGCGTGCCAAGGTTGATTGAGTTCTCAATGTATTAACTACTGAATATTCTGTGTTTCCCTTTTAAATAAAAAAAATATCTTAAATTATTTTAGCTTTTATAAGTAGTTTGAAGAATATGGAATCGACATCTATATCTACAAAATTTGCACACGTAATCCGTTATCTTCAAGATACTTTGAGTGTGGTGGATGGCAGAGGTTTTCAAGTGGGAATTGGTGGGGGTCTATAAAAGCATGATTTAGGCATAAACCTTGACTCGGATTCTAGGCCATACGAAACAAGGAAATATCAGGGCTCTATGCCAAGCTTTCCTTTGATTATTGCCAGCCATTAACTTTGCAGAAAAATATGCTGGCCAAAGAAATCACATAATGTTCATATCCATAATGACATGGAAAAATAAATGGCCTGGATTGCTATCTCGGATTAAAGTTACAGTAACTTTTCTTCTTCAAACTGGAGCCACGACATTGCTTACTTCTGGGGGCATACTTGCTGGCAAAAATTGCAATAAACTGTTTTTTTTTTTTTTAATTATTGTTATTACAAAAGAGAGACTCTAACACAAGATGTTTTAGAAGAGAGGAACTCTAGCATGTGTTGTTGATATGCATGTCTTCAAGTAATATCCAATTGGCTGGGATAAGGCCACGTCACCTTGAGTTCAAGAAAGCTAATTCCAATAGTACTCGCTAAAATTTATTCATAAACCAAATTACCTTCTTAATTTAAAAAATACCAAATTTTCATCCTTAAAATAATTTAATTTTACAATGAGGTCCTTTTAGGTATGTTAGGGTTTTATCAACTTTATCTTGTTAATTTTTGTCTGTGTTGATAACTTGATATTGTGGTATAATATGTTTTTAAAAATATTTTTTTCATGAAAATATTTTAATTTTTTAAATATTAAAAATATGCTGGCCAAAGAAATCACATAACGTTCATATCCATGATGACATGGAAAAATAAATGGCCTAGATTGCTATCTTGGATTAAAGTTACAGTAACTTTTCTTCCTCAAACTATAGCCACGACATTGCTTACTTCCGGGGGCATACTTGCTGGCAAAAATTGGAATAAACTGTTTTTTTTTTAATTATTATTATTACAAAAGAGAGACTCTAACACAAGATGTTTTAGAAGACAGGAACTCTAGCATGTGTTGTTGATATGCATGTCTTCAAGTAATATCCAATTGGCTGGGATAAGGCCACGTCACCTTGAGTTCATGAAAGCTAATTCCAATAGTACTCGCTAAATTTATTCATAAACCAAATTACCTTCTTAATTTAAAAAATACCAAATTTTCATCCTTAAAATAATTTAATTTTACAATGAGGTCCTTTTAGGTATGTTAGGGTTTTATCAACTTTATCTTGTTAATTTTTGTCTGTGTTGATAACTTGATATTGTGGTATAATATGTTTTTAAACATATTTTTTACATGAAAATATTTTATTTTTTAAAATATTATTACCATGTTAAAATCATAAAAAAACACATTAACTTAATATATTTTTTTAAAAATGTAAAAATATTCTTAAAAATTATTAAAAAACAGAGGTCATTGAACTTCCAAATAATTATCTCAAAGTAAACCTTAAACACTTACAACCATAGAAACACCTATAATCATGGAATTATTTTTTAATATAATTTTTTTTAATGTTTTATGAGACCATTTGGTGGTCAGAATTAATTGAATTTGAGCGTGTTAGTGTTTGAGATTGGAATGTTTAGCTCAAGGGATATTTTGATTCAAGGAAAAAGTTCATGATGTCTTATTGCTACTACTGAGGTTCAATAGAATAGACGACATGTTGTTTAGTGTGTAAATCAAATCCAGGCTAACAATGAATGGATGGACGGTTGGTTTCCTTATA
>NW_011499845.1:762390-763973 GCF_000495115.2 Populus euphratica | reverse complement strand
TTTCCTCCACGACAAGCCGTTTGATATTAAGCAGAATCGTCGGCGTATTTGGTCAAACAAAGACCACACACGCTCCCACGCGAGAAATATCAACAAATCCACACCGCCAATGAACTGTAGACCCAACGGCCCAGATATACACACCTCTTCCATCGAACATTCTAGAACCAAACTCAATAAAAACAAACCACTATAAATACTCCCATTAACCCTCGTAACCTAATACTTTAAATATCTCTAGTTACACAAGCCCTATTCTTTTTATTCTAATTTCTTAGCCGCTTTACCTTTAGATCTAATCATAATGGCCGGTAAAGGAGAAGGACCGGCTATCGGTATTGATCTAGGCACCACCTACTCATGTGTCGGTGTGTGGCAACATGATAGAGTGGAAATCATAGCCAACGATCAAGGGAACAGAACGACGCCGTCTTATGTTGCCTTTACCGACACCGAGCGTTTGATCGGCGATGCTGCTAAGAACCAGGTCGCCATGAACCCAATCAACACCGTTTTTGGTTAGTATTCTCTCTCTATCGACCTTTTTTTTCTTAAGATCTGGATTCAACGTACTGTTTCTTTCTTTTTTCTTGAGAGCTGGATTCAAAGTGTTTAATTTTTTGCTCCTTGAGATCTGGGTTCAAAGATTTGTTTTTGCTTGTGGGTTCAAATTCTAATCAATGATTTTGTTTTAGGATGTAGTTTTGGATTTTAGATTTAGAAATCTGCTTGGTAATGCCTTTCTTGATACGAGGTGGCTTGGTTTTATTGGAACAAATCTAGATACTCTTTATACACAGACATTATGCAAGTATTTTATCTTATGTGTAAATCAGGATATTCTTTTTGTTTCAGTTTTCCAATTAAATAAACTTTCTACTTGTCAGGGAATAAAAGAGAAGCAGTTTCTGATTTGATCAAATCTTCTCCATTTTATTTTCCTGTTTTGGAATCTTAAGCATGAAGTTAATTTATTATATAATTTTCATAGCTTATCAAAAGACTTAAGATGGTAGTTGCATGGCTTAAATCTTTTGCAGATGTGTCACGTAATTTGATGTAATGCTTTCATTTTTTTGTTAAATTTATGTAGTTTTTATTTATTTATTTTGTTTCTTTTGTTTTATAAAATAGTCGTGATTACTAATTGGTGTTTGTTTAAATTTTGCAGATGCTAAACGTTTGATTGGTAGGAGATTTAGTGATGCTTCGGTCCAGGGTGATATTAAGCACTGGCCCTTCAAGGTTACTCCTGGTGCTGGCGACAAGCCCATGATTTCAGTAAACTATAAAGGTGAAGAGAAACAATTTTCCGCTGAAGAAATTTCTTCAATGGTTCTTATCAAGATGCGTGAGATCGCTGAAGCTTACCTTGGCACCACTATCAAGAATGCTGTGGTCACAGTCCCTGCTTACTTCAACGACTCTCAAAGGCAGGCTACTAAGGATGCTGGTGTTATTGCTGGTCTGAATGTGATGCGTATTATCAACGAGCCCACCGCTGCTGCCATTGCTTATGGTCTTGATAAGAAGGCGACCAGCGTGGGTGAGAAGAACGTGTTGATTTTTGATTTGGGTGGTGG
>NW_011499845.1:751809-761861 GCF_000495115.2 Populus euphratica | reverse complement strand
TGTTGTCCTTGTTGGTGGTTCCACTAGGATTCCCAAGGTGCAGCAGCTTTTGCAAGACTTCTTCAATGGGAAAGAGCTCTGCAAGAGCATCAACCCCGACGAGGCTGTTGCTTATGGTGCTTCTGTTCAGGCTGCTATCTTGAGTGGCGAAGGGAATGAGAAGGTGCAGGATCTGCTTCTTCTTGATGTTACTCCTTTGTCGCTTGGACTGGAAACTGCTGGAGGTGTCATGACTGTCTTGATCCCAAGAAACACCACCATTCCCACCAAGAAGGAGCAAGTTTTCTCTACTTACTCTGACAATCAACCTGGTGTGCTCATCCAAGTTTATGAGGGTGAGAGGACAAGAACGAGGGACAACAACTTGCTTGGTAAATTCGAGCTCTCTGGCATTCCTCCTGCACCCAGGGGTGTTCCTCAGATCACTGTCTGCTTTGATATTGATGCAAACGGTATCTTGAATGTGTCGGCTGAGGACAAGACCACAGGACAGAAGAATAAGATTACAATCACAAATGATAAGGGTAGGTTGTCAAAGGAAGACATTGAGAAGATGGTCCAGGAGGCCGAGAAGTACAAGTCAGAAGATGAGGAGCACAAGAAGAAGGTTGAGTCCAAGAACTCTTTGGAGAACTATGCCTACAACATGAGGAACACTGTTAAGGATGAGAAGATCAGCTCCAAGCTGGGTGCAGATGACAAGAAGAAAATTGAGGATGCGATTGACCAGGCTATCCAGTGGCTAGACAGCAACCAGCTTGCAGAAGCAGATGAGTTTGAGGACAAGATGAAGGAACTTGAGAGCATCTGCAATCCTATCATTGCTAAGATGTATCAAGGTGCTGGAGCTGATATGGGTGGTGGCATGGAAGAAGATGCTCCTCCAGCTGGCAGCGGCGGTGCAGGTCCTAAGATTGAGGAAGTTGATTAAGTTGGCTGATGGCCTATGCGGATCCCTGTTTGTTTTCTGGGATGTTTATCTTTTTACTTTCCATAGCTATTTAGGTTTATGATTTTGTCGTCCTCTTGAGAATGGCATTTCCGGAAGTTTATTACATCTTTTGACTTTTTGTTGCTCTATTGAAACAGCAAATAGCAATTGAAATTCTGGGGATTTTACTTTGTGGCGATTTAGCTTAGTCTTGCCTTTTTAAAGAGATTGCTTCATTGGGCGTTGAATTTGAAGACTCTGCTTTGCTGGCGAGTTGTCTTACACGCGCTCTATCGTCATCTGCATATCAAGTTAAGCTAACATCACGTCGACTGCCCAAGGCAGTGTGAGAAAATATCAACGCATATCAAGTTAAGCTAACCTCACGTCGACTGCCCAAGGCAGCGTGAGAAAATATCAGCGCATGAGCTCATACCTGCGCGGATTTCACTCGCTAGCAATACTGTCTGCGTAGCCCAGTTTTTTTCTCTGTCGATCTGGACTGGACCGTGCTTATACTAGTGGAAGTTGCTTTACGAATGGGCGGGGCTTTAGTCCCCAAACTCCTCACGGTAAGCAAGCCTATTTTCAATCACTTATCTTTGTTTGCATGACCGACCCAAGATGCTAGCTATAACTATTTGTCAGAAAAGTATTGGGGTCATCTGGCCTCTTTGCAAGGCAACAGACAATCATACTACAGACCTTTAGATTCCGAATATCAAATCGGGAGGTCTGTTCCGCGAAGCCTAGCAGAAGAATTTGCAATCATCTAAGCCCTAGTAACTACAACAGGATACCGCTTGACAATACTTAAAACCCTGATTTGGGTTTCTAAATTGGATCATTAAAATAGAAATGCATTAAAAATCCCCACTTACATAATGTGGTTGGTGGATTCCAGTCCACACTATGCCATAAAACCACCAAAAAATCTAAAAATTATTTTTATATAAAAAAATATTAATTTAAAATAAATATATAAAATAAAATTTTTTAAAAAATATTTTTAAAATACAAAAAAATATATATATACAAGCCCTGAACCATGACTTCACTAAGGTTCAGGACGAGCTTAAAATTGAGCAGGCTTTTTTATTTTTTATTTTTTATTTTTTATTTTTCTTGAGAATAGTTTGATCAAGCATGGGAACCAACATTAAAAAAGGATTCCGATTAATTCGAGCAAGAAGCGTTGAAAGTCTTGCAAACTAAGCAATTTCATCCTTAACTATCAATCATTTCTCAACATTGCCCTTTCGGTTGTTTTGGTTGACGGCAATAAATAGAAATCATTGAAAAGAAGAAACTTTAACGACGTGTCATGTGCAATGTCCTTCCTCTGAAGAACATCGGTAATGGGTCCATTTGTCATTGCATTCTGTGTCTCGAGCCAAAAATCAAAATTAATATATTGTCGCTTGCAATTATTCATTTCCCAGTCAGATCTACAGGACAACAAAAAAACAATAATCAACTGGGGTCCCTGTCAACTGGAGACAGAGTTTGCACGTTTAAAATCTACCTTCTTCTTGGAGATTTTGCCTTTTAATAAAACGAGGATTTTTTTTTTTTTTTTCTGCGAGGGACATCATTTGTGTGATACTAGTTATATCACCGGGTTGCATAAAAAAAATTAAAAATTAAAATTATTAAGTTTTTTTATGAAGTTATATCTAAAAAATTTCAATATTTAACTTAAAAATAATATTAATAATAACATTAAATTTGCATGATCCAGATTTAAGTGATTTTAGTTGTAATACCAGCTATAATAGCATTGGATATAAATCTGACCGTAAGATCATGTTATAAAAGTATGATAATTAAATAAATTAATTAAAAAAAATCAACAGAAAGAAAAAACTAGTGAAAACAAAGAAAAAAATAGAATTAATTGGGTTAACTCGTCAAATCAAGTTAACCTACTAAACCTGAAATTTGTGTCACGAAAGTGTAATAACTAAATAGAAAAAAAAATTAATATTAATGAACTAATTTAAAAAAAATAAAAAGAAAAAAGAAAAATACCTATAGGAAGGAAAAAACTAATGAAAAAAAAAGAAAAAAAATCTGAATCAACTAGGTCAAACCATCAAATTAAGGATCCATGTTATAAAAACCTGATAACTAGACAGAAAAACTGTAATATTAAGAAACTATAAACAAAAAAAATAAACTAAAAGCATAAGCTTTTTCACTGTAGATTGCATCGTATTATTCACGGTAAAAAACTTAAAAATAAAAAGAAAAAAGAAAAAAAAACAATAGCATACACTACGTGTTAAATTTTTTTCTTGCATAAAAAATATATTAAAAAAAATATCAAGGTCTAAGAGTGTTAGGTATTTCTGCAAAGATATACATAAAAGTCTTGAGTTTAGCTGCAACGCTTGACCCAAAAATATTATTTATAATGTTAATAATAACATTAAACTTATATGACTTAAGTTCAAATGAGTCTAGTTATAATACCAAACCCTGGAGCATTAGATGTGGATTTGTTTACAAGTTCATATCATAAAAGTGTGATAATTAAATAGATTAATTAAAAAAAAAACAAAGAAAGAAAACCAATAGAAAGAAAAAACTAATGAAGAAAAAAATAATTTAAATTAATTAGGCTAACCCGTCAAACTTAGGATTCGTGTCATGAAAGTTTGATAACTAAATACAATAAAATAATTAATGGATTTATCCAAAATTAACTAGATTAACTCGTTAAACCAAGTTAACCTATCAAGTCCGGAATATGTGTCATGAAAGTCTGATAATTAAATAAAAAAATTTAAAATTAACAAACAAACTAAACTAAATAAAAAAATAAAAAAAAATCTGGATTAATTTGTCAAATTAATCTAACTCATCAAACCTGATATCAAATAAAAAAAATCATTAAAAGAAAAACAATAACAAAAAATTAAAAAAAAACAAATAATTTAGCGTTTCATTTAATTTTTAGTATATAATATAATATAATATAATATAATATAATAATGATAATAATATAATATATTAAAGGTGGGGAAGTAATTATAATATAATATAATATTATATTATATTATATTATATATTAAAAATAAGAAAATAAAAGGCATGGGAAGCTACAATAGTTTTCCCGCGCCTTTTAGATGTTTTTTTCATGGTGGGAGTTAATTGAGTAGTGTTTGATGGACGGGGGGGTCTAATTTGAATGTTTTTTTTTTAGGACCCGAATAAGGATTGCGTGATAGTCGGGGAAATAGTCTTTCTCATTGAAAGCCAAGTGTTCTTCAAACAAATCCGACCATCTAAACCAGTTCGGGTAATATATTTTTTTTAATAGATAATTAGGATAGTTATCTCCTACTCGAATTATATTTTCTAACAACGTTTTCGTCATTGTAGGTTGACATGATCAAGCTTGTTATGGTTCGTGTTAGTTGTTATAGTCTGTTGGCTATTCATATTATTTAGTTTAAATTCCACAATTGTTAACAAAAATAGAGAGTAATTCTATAGTGACTAGATAATAGTTAATGTATTCTATTAGTCATTCTATTACAATTATATTGAATAAATAGACAAGCATAAATAGAGAAGATAAATTCTAAATAAATATATTTTTATTACGAGTTATGAATTTTATTATTTTTCTACTTGCATTTATTTTTTTCCAATTAAAAAAAAACTTATAGGTAACACATTAATTCCTCTTTATGTAACATAAGATTCTTATGTAAAAACATATATGCTTATATGATAACTATGAATGAAAAATTCCTACATGATGGCCATTAAAGACAAAAATGCATAAGATATCATTGTTTCACAAATCAAGTTTACAAGATAAATTTTAATATGGTATGATGGATTTAAACCCTTGATAAATTAGAAATTTAATTCAACTACTTTTATAGTTTTATTCTAATGCCTTCTTGACCAAGTGCATTTTAACTATTTTTAATAGCATTTTGTTTTCCTTGAATATTTTTTTAAAATAAATATATTTAAAGTAAATTGTACTTTACATAGCTACGAGTTAACATGGAATTAACGGGATTAACCCGTAAAATCAGGTTAACTTGTCAGACTTGAAATATGTATTATGAAAGTCTGGTAACTAAATATAAAAAAATTTAATTTTAACAAAATAAAATAAACAAAAAAAAGTATAAAAAAAACTCTAAATTAACTCGTTGAACTAGATTAACCCGTTAAACCTTAGATCTTTGTCATGAAGGTCTGATAACTAAATAAAAAAATTTAACATTAACAAAATAAAAAACAAAAACAATAGATGGGTTAATTCAAAATTAACTGAATTAACCTCTAAAACATGAGATATGTGTCATAAAAGTTTGATAACCAAATATAAATATATTTAATATTAATAAACTAAAGTAAATTAAAAAACCCGGGTTGACTCGTGAAACCAAGTTAACCTATTAAACCCGAGATCAGTATCATAAAATGTTTGATAACTAAATTAAAAAAATATTAACATTAACAAACTAAATTAAACAAAACAAAATTTATTAAAAGAAAACAATGAAGAAAGGAAAAAGAAGAAGCTAAAGACATCAAAAATAAAAAAATAGCTTAAAAACAACTTTAAACTAAAAAAAAGACAGCTCAGTGTTTCATAATAAATAACCACAATGAAAGGATGAATAGTTTTAATTTATTAAATAATAAATTATTAAAAATAATTAAAATCACAGGGAAAAAGATTGAAAATCAAATAAAAACACCTAAAAGTCTTCCGGAACATTAGTTTATGATCAAGATCATTTTTTTATCAAATAAAATCAACTAAAATATGATATAGTACGGTGAATGTTTCCCACCTCTTGTGAAAATACATACCTTTAAAGCAAAGCTCGAAAAGAAGCATGAAAAATTCTAAAACTCAATTCTAATTGTTAATAAAAAGATAAAGGTGAGTAAAATAATTGATAAACTAATTAAATTTAAAAAATAAAAAAATAATTAAAAAAATCAAACTGATGAAAACAATTATAATATTTAGAAACATTTCTAATTTAATTTAATTTTATAATACTGAAATTGATTAAATCTCAATTAAACCAAACCAGTTCGATTCAAATAAAAAGAAGTATTATAGAGACGAAAAAAAAGCTTTGGTGAAACAGTAACTCTAAAGCCGCACCCTCCCCTCGCCCTATGAGACACAAACATATAAACAATCAGACGCTCCCCATCTTCATTCTTCAATTTCCCCTCTAGATCTAGCATCCCAGGCTTCCTAACAACACCCAAAAACCTCAACAGCAGCCAACTCTTTTGGTCTATCTGCATTCCAGGAAATTAATTCATACGTTTCATGAATGGAGCAAAAAGTAAAGTTTTGGCCAAAGCAAGCCGCCCTATTCTAATCCATTCAGCCCTGTCTGGCTGGTCACAATTAGAATTCAAAGAGGTTGGTTTGTCATGGCTGGTCACGGTTAGAAATCAAAGAGGTGGGTAGAGATGAAGGCGTGTCAAGCAAGTGGAGTAGAGGAAAGGCAGTGAAGGTTCAACTCTATTCCTGTGGGTGAAAGCCCTGGTTTGCGTAGAGAAAGAACAGAGGAGTCCATGTAACCACTCTTCTTCAGTCCAAAAGACTAAAAAAATAATATAGTTTATTTTTTTTTTGGTTTTTTGACATAAAAATCCGAACGAATTGTTTGAAATCAGTTTTGATTATTATTATTTTTTGAAATTTCAATTTTGATTATTTTATAATATATTTTTTTTTTTTTTTATGGTTTTTTTGACATAAAAATCCGAACGAATTGGTTGAAATCAGTTTTGATTATTTTTTCTTTTTAAATTTAAATTTTGATTATTTTAATTTATAAAAATCAAACTAAACTAAAAATAATCGCTCCTAAAAAAGTCCATGCCCGTGAATGACACATAGAGAGGGTTCACATTTATTATGTACCCATGTTTATAATTGTAATTTTGTTTATAATTTTCAAAGTGTATTTTTAATGAATAAAATGTGTGTTTATAACGAAAAATAAATTTATCATGGTATTTTTTTTCTTGAATACCCTGTAATGAAATATATTTAAAGAGAATTGTATTTTTCATGATTATAAAGTGTCAGAGAAGCCATCAAAATCATTAAAAAAAGTAAAAAATTGAAAATAAATAAAAACACTTGAAAGTCTTCCAAAACACAAGTTCATGATCAAAATTACTTTTTTATCAAATAAAATCAACTAAAATATAATCTAGTACGATTAAAGTTCTTGAGGTCGCGTGAAAATACATACCTTCAAAGCAAAGCTCGAGAGTAAGCTTAGAGGATTCTAAAACACAATTACAATAGTTAATAAGGAGATGCGTGCCCGTGACATGTCGTTTTACTATAATCCATTTCACCCGTCGGCTCGACCTGGCCAAAAACCCAGCCCATTAAGGAAACCACAGCGTCTCGAATAATTTGAAATCTCGCCAAGAAATTTTACTTTCCAGTTTCAACCCATCTCTACCGTCAACTAACTCAAAAATAACGGTCCAGATCCACCCCTTCTTGACAGAACATTCTAGAACCTAAATTCAAAAACCTATATACATGCACCGCTCTTCCCAGAACCACAAGTTCTCCTGCGACGAGATATCATAACCCTAACTAAATCTTTCTTTTATTTCTAGCCGCATTATTCTTAAATCGTCTTATAATGGCCGGAAAAGGAGAAGGACCGGCCATCGGTATCGATCTAGGCACAACCTACTCATGCGTTGGTGTGTGGCAACATGATAGAGTGGAAATCATAGCCAACGATCAAGGGAACAGAACGACACCGTCTTACGTTGCTTTCACTGACACCGAGCGTTTGATCGGCGATGCTGCTAAGAACCAGGTCGCCATGAACCCAATTAACACCGTTTTTGGTTAGTATTCTTTTCAAGAGATTTCTGATAGTGGTTCGATCCTAGCTAAGAAAGCTGTAATTTCAAGATCTAGCTATGATTTTCTGATATATGCGGACACTCACTGTGATTATAGCTTAGGAAAATCGAATCTTAATTCTGCCAAGACCTTAAGTTTTGGTAGATGAATGGAACAATGATTTTAGATCCATTTTTTTAAAATTTAAATAGAAGCTACTGACTTGTACTTGTTCATAGATTAAATTTTTGTTTCGGTAGAAAATTTGTAGTTTTAATTATTAATGTTAATTGAATGATTCTTGCTGCTAATCCTTATTTGTTCATGTACTGTAGACGCAAAGAGATTGATTGGTAGGAGATATACCGATACTTCGGTACAGAGTGATATTAAGCTGTGGCCATTCAAGGTCATTCCTGGTCCTGCTGAAAAGCCAATGATTGTGGTTACTTATAAGGGCGAGGAGAAGCAGTTTGCTGCTGAAGAGATTTCTTCAATGGTTCTCATTAAGATGCGTGAGATCGCTGAAGCTTACCTTGGCACCACTATCAAGAATGCTGTGGTCACAGTCCCTGCTTACTTCAACGACTCTCAAAGGCAGGCTACTAAGGATGCTGGTGTTATTGCTGGTCTGAATGTGATGCGTATTATCAACGAGCCCACCGCTGCTGCCATTGCTTATGGTCTTGATAAGAAGGCGACCAGCGTGGGTGAGAAGAACGTGTTGATTTTTGATTTGGGTGGTGGCACTTTTGATGTCTCACTTCTTACCATAGAGGAGGGTATCTTCGAGGTTAAATCCACGGCCGGAGACACCCATCTTGGAGGTGAGGATTTTGATAACAGAATGGTGAACCACTTTGTCCAAGAGTTCAAGAGGAAGAATAAGAAGGATATCAGTGGAAATCCTAGAGCTCTTAGGAGGTTGAGAACTGCTTGTGAGAGGGCAAAGAGGACTCTCTCATCTACTGCTCAGACGACCATTGAGATTGATTCTCTCTACGAGGGTATCGACTTCTACTCAACCATCACCCGTGCAAGATTTGAGGAGATGAACATGGATCTCTTCAGGAAATGCATGGAGCCTGTTGAGAAGTGTTTGAGGGATGCGAAGATGGACAAGAGCAGTGTCCATGATGCTGTCCTTGTTGGTGGTTCTACTAGGATTCCAAAGGTGCAGCAGCTTTTGCAAGACTTCTTCAATGGGAAAGAGCTCTGCAAGAGCATCAACCCCGACGAGGCTGTTGCTTATGGTGCTTCTGTTCAGGCTGCTATCTTGAGTGGCGAAGGGAATGAGAAGGTGCAGGATCTGCTTCTTCTTGATGTTACTCCTTTGTCGCTTGGACTGGAAACTGCTGGTGGAGTTATGACTGTTTTGATCCCAAGAAACACCACCATTCCCACCAAGAAGGAGCAGGTTTTCTCCACCTACTCGGACAACCAACCTGGTGTGCTGATTCAAGTTTACGAGGGTGAGAGAACTAGAACAAGGGACAACAACTTGCTTGGCAAATTCGAGCTCTCTGGCATTCCTCCTGCACCCAGGGGTGTTCCTCAGATCACTGTCTGCTTTGATATTGATGCAAACGGTATCTTGAATGTGTCAGCTGAGGACAAGACCACTGGTCAGAAGAACAAGATCACAATTACCAATGACAAGGGTAGGCTGTCCAAGGAAGACATCGAGAAGATGGTTCAAGAGGCTGAGAAGTACAAGTCAGAAGACGAGGAGCACAAGAAGAAGGTTGAGACAAAGAATGCTTTGGAAAACTATGCCTACAACATGAGGAACACAATCAAGGACGACAAGATCAGCTCTAAGCTGGCTGCAGATGACAAGAAAAAGATTGAGGATGCCATCGATCAGGCCATTCAATGGCTGGACAGCAACCAACTCGCTGAGGCTGATGAGTTTGAGGACAAGATGAAAGAGCTCGAGAGCATCTGCAATCCCATTATCGCCAAGATGTATCAAGGTGCTGGTGGTGACATGGGTGGTGGCGTGGATGATGATGCTCCTCCAGCTAGTGGCAGTGCTGCAGGTCCCAAGATTGAAGAAGTTGATTAAGTTTGCGTTACTTGTTGAAGTCATTTTTCTCTCTTTTGTTATAACGATGACAAAAGTTCTATATTTAGGATAATTGTTTTCGTTGTTATGGATATTGGTATTTTATATTTCAATTAAAGCTGTGGAGGCGTTTCTCACACCTTTTCATCACGCATTCGGTGTTTGAT
>NW_011499845.1:703610-751596 GCF_000495115.2 Populus euphratica | reverse complement strand
CAAAATAATTTTCTTTGATTGTAGCATCGTTGGCACGGAAAAATAACTTTACAAGTTTCGACATCATAATGCTTCTTGGATGAGTCCCTCCCTAGCTTCCACCAGCATCAAAATCATTCATGTTAAACCACTGTAGCCCGACACCACCTTCACAGCCTCCTTCACCATTTTCACAAGTTGACGTCAAAAGCAACATCTTGTGCTTCCTCCTTGACTGGGAATCTGAGTTCTTTCCATAGGTTGGTATTCTCTGATGCTATCCTTCAATGGTGGACTAGGAACTTCTGCCAGCACATCAAATCCCTTGAGATCGACGGAGCGCATAAATGCATCCTGATCAAATAGGCTATGGTTTACACACAGGTTCCGAGATCTAAATGCAGATTGACATAATTTTTTGTTCTATGAGCGTACGCACATTTATGAAGAACAAAACGGCATTTTCTACAAGTTAGCAGCCACCAACATGTAGAAATGAACATTTTGCTCAGTAAGGCTTTCCTTTATTTATGCTGCTAAAGTTGAAGATCGCTCTAAAATTTTTGATGCAAGACCAGAAGTGTTAAATTGATGCGCCTCTTTAACCCAAGTTTACGGGATTATTTTAAACTTTCTTTTCTTGTTAATGGCTAGACAACTCCATGCAGTGTCACCTGGTCTGACCAGATAGATAATGTACCTTGCAGCTAGCAGTCTTGTCAAGAGGCGCTGCGACGCTGCAGGCCAGGTGAGGAGGCCCCTGCGTCTTTATTAGCGTTAAGGCTAGCGCTTGCTTGAGGTTCTTTTCCTGTGGATTTTTCTTTTTTTCTTTTTAACCGATTTATGTTTACGTATTTGTTCATTTTCTTCACTGATATTAAATTTTGCCTTTTAATTTATTTGGTTATTTATTCTTTTAAATTATCTTATTTTATTTTAAGGATAAAAAAATATAATTTTATATGACTGTTATGACATTTTATATTTCCTTTTGATTTTCTAATCTATATTTTAAATTTATATAGTACAATAAAAGATTACTTTTTTTTTTTAATTTATAGCATATCACCTTGGTTTTAGTCCATTCAAGAAACATGCAAGAACTGGAAAAGAAGCTCACAACCCACGTTGCTTGTTTAGTAATCTTTTCATATACACGAGACACTAATCCTAATCATGACTGCATAAGATATCACGCTACACATTATTTTTATAATTATTTTTCATTTCAGAAAGATGACATGTTATACTTTGGTATATAATTATTCTCCATTGTGACACCCTCCCTACAATGGTCTTTCCAGCTGTGATGATTTTTTCTCTATCAGAAAAGAAAAGGTTGAGCTCTGCTGATTTCATCCAATTAACTACAAAAAGTTGCATTATGCAGAACATTATGCGGTAATAATATTAGGGGAACTTAATATAGCAGAACCTGTGTCAGAGGTGGCTTTAAAAATGTGATTATAGTTGTTTTTTAAAATATTTTTTATTTTAAAATATATTAAAATAGTATTTTTAATTTTTAAAAATTATTTTTAATATCAATATATTAAAATAATTTAAAAATAAAAAAATATTAATTTAAAATAAAAAAACATATAAATTTTTTAAATACATCTTTAAAATACAAAAACTAAAAGAGCCACCGTTAATCTGCATGCCTTCGATCAGATAGCATGACTTCTTTAATGCTCTCTGCAGCCAACTATAACTGTAACAAGAGAATAGGTACATGGTCATCACAGTATATGCCTTTTGTTTTTCATCTCTCTTTCCACACTCAACATGATATTCTGCAAAATCAAAACAGTGCACAGAAGAGACTCTGATTTGTTATGAGTGTCCCGCTCGCCAATCAGACTGGGACACTAAGATCTTGCAGCCCTCTTAAGATCTTGGAGAGCCAGCCATTTCTCCTATTGCATGCTAGGTCCAGTTACAGGAATATTTTGAATATAGATTTGCAAGTTCTCAAAAGGTAATATTAATAGCAGATATAATTTTATTAATTAAATAGCAAGCATTTAAAATTGAATTAAAAAATAATATTGTTTCAAATAAAAAATTATTATTATCACAAATAAAAAGGATTCATTATTGATAAATTAAAAATTTATTTGAAATTGTGATAAGTGTTTTTTTTAAAAAAACTATAAAAACTACGGAAAAGACTTTTCCTACTGAAAAGAACTTCCAATGCACCCTGCATCTTAGGCTCCGTTGGACTTAATATAAAGCCCATAGAAGCCCAAGCAAATCGTAGGAAGGAAAAAAACAAAACAAACAAAAGAAAGATGAGCCGAGAGTCCGAGACTGCAGCAGCAGCAGCACTCTATGAAAAGCACTGTTTAAGAGGAATATTTTATATTTTATATTATTTTTATTATTTTTTAAAATTATTTTAATATAATGTTAAAAATAAACTTTTTTAACAGATAGCCGGTACTTTGGTGCTAATAGAAGGTGTTTCTCAGGATTAATTACCTGAAAACCAGAACCAGATTCACAAACTTCTTCACTCTCCGTGAAAGACCATCAACTCCATGACTACATACACAACAGCAGCATCACCACCACCAGATAGGGACCCTTCATCGTCCTCAGATGAAGAATCGCCGCCATCTTCCTCGCTAACATTCGACAAGGAACGCCACGTGGCCTTCTTGGAGATGATGTACCATATGTTACCTTACCATTACCAATCACAGGAGATCAACCATCTCACTCTCGCCTACTTCGTTATCTCCGGTCTCGACATCCTCGGTTCCCTTGATCGCGTAAGCTCTTATTATTTAGCCTAATTGCTCTTAAAACATGTAATACATTTACAATTTGGAAGATAATTTGGGTTGCTTTCGGGTTGGATTTTGTTGAAAGTTTGATTTTTTTTACTCTCTGTCATTTTGATTTAAAATTTCGATAAAATTAATGGATTGTTTGATGTTTTACAGTGATTTAAGAAATCGGCTGTGTATTTTTATGTTATAGGTTGACAAAGATGCGGTTGCTGCTTGGGTTTTATCTTTGCAATCTAATCCCGAAGATAAAGCTGAATTGAACGGTGGTACGAACTTGATTGCTAATAAATCTTGTTTAATTCGATTACTATGATCACGAATAACCATAATGCTTAATTTTTTTAAAATGGCTAGTTAACGATTATAATGAGCTGTTGGATTGTTGCAGGACAGTTCTATGGGTTTTGTGGCTCTAGATCTTCTCAATTTTCTTCGGACAACGATGGGGTGTGGATATACAGAGCTAAACTGTCCTATAGGCTCTCTTTTTTTTTTACTAATCCTTGCACCGAACTGTTTATTATGTTTCTGCAAGAAAACTTATGGCGTCAGTGTCCGTATACCTTTGTCCTGGATGTTACTTATGATGTTTGATTTGCCTGTAGATTTTAATTCACAATCACAGCCACTTGGCAAGCACGTATTGTGCCCTATCCATACTGAAGACTGTTGGCTACAATTTGTCCAGTATCGACTCCAAATTAATATCCATGTCAATAAGAAACCTCCAGCAACCTGATGGGAGGTATGTGATAGGGTTTTTTACTTGAATATTCAGCACTTGCTATATTCTGCAATACGATTGCCTTTTAAGTTTGTTCTCTCTGATCCTGGTGGATAGTGCCTTGTGTTTTTGATCCACCTCAGTCAAGAACTTGATTAACCTTTTGGCTTAGTTCCACTCTTCTGTTTATTTTTCCACCCCTTCTTTACATATGTAACTTTAGTGATTGGAGATCACCCAGAAAAAAAAAGAAAAAAAAAGAAAAAAAGAATTGTGTTTTGGCATTGAGCTGAAATGATGTCTTATAGCCCTTCTTTTCTTTTTTTTCAACCTTTTGTTATTTTGCAGCTTTCTGCCTATCCATATTGGAGCAGAGACAGATCTTCGATTCATATACTGTGCTGGTAAGGGAAAAAAAACTTTGGGCTGTTCATGAGGCTGCTTAAAGTGATATAATATTCCTATTGCTAATTGATGTATCAGCGGCCATCTGTTTTATGTTGGAGGATTGGAGTGGCATGGATAGGGAAAAAACCAAGGATTACATCTTCAAATGCCAGGTATATTTGTTCTTAGTGAACTTCTTTTCTGTCATCCATCTCTCTGCAATGTATTTTGCATTCTTCTGATAATCCCTGTGGTATATGTATTTCATGTTTAGTTAAAAGTATTGCTGCTCTTTTCAGTCATATGACGGTGGTTTTGGGATGATTCCTGGTTCAGAATCTCATGGTGAGTTGCAGAACATTCTTATATGGTTGGTAGATCCTCAAAAAAAATTTAAATCTAAATGCATAATTGATTTGCATTTCATTGATACTGTTAGTTTCTGCAACATGTACACAAATTCTAGTTTTAACTGATAGTGTTTTTCTTCTCTTTGCTTTTCACCTCTATTTTTTTTGGTCCAACATCTGCTTTTAAATTTTATTGCATTTGGCGGTGATCTTATTGTGTTATTGTAATCATCTATAAATTTTTACTGAGAAATCTCTATAAACGAGCTTCTGTTTATACGTCCTTGTGAGCTTGCTTCTTTCAATGCTATCTACCAAAGATTTTCATCTTAGTGGGCAGGTGGAGGAACTTACTGTGCAGTTGCTTCTCTTTCTTTGATGGGATGTATTGAAGATGATGTCCTGTCAAAAAGTGCAGCTTCTTCCATCATTGACATTCCATTGTTGTTGGAATGGTGCTTACAGGTTTGCTTTCTTCATCTTTTCTCTGGAATTATTTCAAAGCATCAAAACTAGACCTTGAACTTGTAGCTTTTAGAATTTAAACATGTAAACAATGGACTGACACTGTGGTTATTAAGGACTAGAGAACTTGTAAATGACTAAATGCTTGTGAAATCATAACTTCCATTTGCTCCCTAAGATATTTCAATTTTCTGTTTAGCTTTTGATACTTTAAGGTCTTCCATCATCCGCGGCTGTAATTTTGACACTCTTTCCTCTGCTTCAGAGACAAGCAGCTGACGGTGGATTCCAAGGGAGAGCTAACAAGCCTAGCGACACATGTTATGCATTTTGGTGAGTGTAAGAACACCTTCCTGAAGTTCCACGCCACAACAGGCTTTTCTTCCTTGTTTTGACATGGGAAGCATGCTTTGTACAGGGTTGGGGCAGTTCTGAGGATCTTAGGTGGATCCAAGTTGATTGATGGAACAGCTTTGCGGAGATTTTTGCTTTCTTGTCAATCTGAGGTACTGGTGCTTGTCCTTCCAACTGGTCAAATTGCATGTATTTCATGTATGATATTGTTAATTTAGTTTTCTCCTATGGGCTGTTATTATGTATCCTCCGCATGTGTTTAATTGTGGGTCTTCCCTGATACACTGAAAAATGGAAACTGATTGGCTGGTGATGAAAGCTGACCAGAATGGAGGATATATTGGTTACTTACTGAAAACTCCTAGGGGAAACCTACATTTGTAGTTCTGTCAAAAAATCAAAGAAAATGCAGAGGTAAAAAGTACAGTGTGATGCATAAGATGTCAAACCAGCGACCAATCATGCTCATATATGTGAATTGTCAAGAGCCATGGGAATAATTTCTTTGTTCTCCCTTGATGCATATCTACTAGGTGATGATATTATTTTTGGATTCTAATGTTCTTTTGCTTAAATTGTTCCTGGACCAGTATGGTGGTTTCAGTAAATTCCCAAATGAGCTGCCAGATCTGTACCATTCCTACTATGGATACACTGCACTCAGTCTTTTGGAAGAGCCTGGCCTCAATGCACTCTCTGTTGAGCTTGGAATAACAGGTTTTGCTGCGCTAGGAATTTGACATCATCATCATGTTTTTCTTATTGTTCGCAATGTTTTCTGAATTTGTTCATCCATCTCAGATTGCCGATATATGTTCTCATTTATTTAAGTAAAAAGAGATGTTTTTTTTTCTTTGTTCAGTGCATATTGCCATTTGTCTATCCATTTGAGGCATCTCATCGGATTCATGTATTTTTTACATTTTTTTTCCCCAAATATGTAAGCTTATTCATAGACTAGAATTGTTGTGACTTACTATACTAAGAGCAGTCTCTTGGCGTGTCAGAAATTTGTCCCGTCACCATGTTTGTCGTTTTTAGGGGCCGGTTGCATGTGACACTGCTCGCAACTTAAAATGGCAAGGACTGTTTTTTTATGACTACTTTCCTCTGGTTGGTCTTGGCGCCAAACAGGTGCTTGTGAAGTCGAGTTTCGTGAATGAAACAAATCATTCATCAATAAAGAAGTGCATGTTGAGATGAATTCTGCTGAATGATTGACACTCCGAGTGCACATTGTCTCTGCAAGGTGCTACTTTTCTGAAATCTTAGATGACTTGGTTTCTTCCGGGACAGCTTCATGGAATGACGATATATATCAGGGTTTCACCGTACTTGAAAAGAAAATTTCCGCAAAAAAAAAGACTGAAATTAGTGGGATTCAACTGGCAGCACACTGTGTGTCGATGCCAATAACAGTCTGAGTCGTTGATGCAGCGGTTTAACTGATTTTTAGCTTTCGAGGACGTGGAATGCTGGTTAGATTTCATATGTTGTTCTGATCATCATCATATATTTGTTTAGATTAGATCAGAATGAAACCTAGTTAGTGCTGTGATGCTGATCTTATTTAGTTCCCCAAGAGGGCTCTTATCCTGAGGGATGTGGGGCCAGGTTGGGGTAGTAGCTAGCTCACTACTCACTGATTACACGGGTTAAGCTCGCACTGTTCATGCTAAACAATGCTCGATTCATTCGCCTAGGTGTAGTCTATTAGGACGTTTGCCAATGAGCTTGTATTTGAGCATCTCCTCCCCTTGCCGAGGAGTCACGACTCCTAGTTCCTCTCGGACTGCAATAGCAGCGTGGCCCAAATAAATCTATATATATGGAAAGTAGATGCCTCCGAAACCTCATGATTGAGCCACGTGTCTCTTGTAGCATTTAATGGATAAAGGCAGTGCCTGAATTGATTCTCCAAGCCAAGGTGGCGACATATTCACGGGTAAAAATGGCCTCTATGTTTTTTCGAAAAAGCCCAGGAAGCGGCTCACCAATCACAAGCACCTCTTTTCTCTAATTTTGTCATTTTTTTTGGCTGGTCGCCCTTATCTAGGCATCTATATTAGACTCCCTGACCAACCAAAACTCTCATCAGTTTTGATTCTCAGATGTTAATCCGACGGTATAGATTAATTTGTAAGAAAGGCTGGTGGGGTACATACAATTACCTCGCAACAAAGGAATCCAAGATCAGGACATGGCACTGATGTCAGTTTATGTATGTGCCATGAGCACGGAGAGAAAGGAAACAAAACATGGAAAAAAATAAATAAAGAAGTGCATGGTCTTGAAAGAATTCCTACAGTGCCTTTTGGACAAAAACATCAGTAGTACCACCACTCGCCAGAACGATTACAGGATATCAGACAGCTCAGAGATGCATGAAGAGTGAATACAACAGATTACTCCCTCAAGACCCCCACCTGCACTTGTCCAACCTTTAACATTACACTGCAGAGAGTGTGTCCAACTCCCCACCCACCCGAAGATTTTTCAGACATTGCAAAAGGGTTCGGCAAGGTTAACCTTCTAACACCATCCCATAAAAAGATTAAAGAAAAGGAACTCCTAAAAAGAAGACTAAAGTTGGTTAATAGAAATACATAGGGGGAAAAAAAACCAATCTCGTTTTACTCGATCACGGAGATCTAATGAAAGAAGGAACTTTTCTTGGCTGCTGATTTTGATGTTGAAGGTGAAGTAGCAAGAGGAAGTACCTGTGAAGTGCTTGACTGATAGTCTGGTAGTTGATGATTTTGTTCATTAAGCTCTCTTTCTTTGTTCCTGTCAATAATGATGGTGAAAAAAGGCCCATCATCCTCGTCTTTGTTAGAATTTGAACTAGCAGGCATTTTGGTATGATCCTGAGCAAAAACATCATGCCTTTGGACCTTCTCCCCAGCTTCTTGCATCAATTTCCTTCTATATAGTTTCTCATCCGCATCCTGTAAGAACTTGAATTTTGGAGGCGGTGATGATCTTATCTTATTGAACTCTGCGTCTTTTGATGATTCAAAGAGATGATTGAATCCAATCTGATTATAGCTAGGAGTAAGAGGAGGTGTGAAAAATGGTGGAGAAGAAAGAGGGGTTAGATATGGAGTCTCCACAGTACGAAGCAAATCACTTAAGCTTCTACTTCTTGATCCTTTCGCACTCTTAGGATCACCTCTAGACCTGCCATCTTCAGACTCTAAGTCCTCCTTTGTTTCTTCAACAATTGTAAAGAGAAATCTGGGTGGACCTGAGAGACTATGCAGCCTCATGAGCTCTGTCTCCACATTACCATCACTCCAGGGCCGGAGCAATATATCTTTGCTTGTATTAATATTGAGCTGGGATTCTTGCTCGTGTTGGACAAGTGCATCTGTTATTCTCACCGATGAACATAGTTCTTGATTGTGCCTTAAAGAAGATGGCTTTCTTAAACAGAACATAAAGAAGAGCTCTCTCGTTGGGCTGCTGTAATCACCTCCAATCTCTTTGTTAGCAAACCTTTTCTTCCACCATAACAAGTAGTAAAGCTCAGCAACAAGGGCCAATAAAAGGCAACCAAAAACTATACTCAAACCAAGCCCTACACTACTCAAAGATTTCATCTTCTGTCTAGAAATCACATGAAAACTGCTTAAAACATCCAATCAATAACTACTACAGAGCCAAGAACCAACAGAGAAGTTACCATAAATAACTCCAGAATCACCTGTGGTACTAAGCCAACAAAAGAAACCCAAGATAAGCAAAATCTTATCAAGAGCTACTGAGCAGTCCCAATCTGCACTGAACAAAAGCCAAGGCCAACAGCACATCAAACTCCCTGCTTCTCTTCAGCAAATGCTTTAACCAGTATACCAACTCTATCTGCCATTAACAAAGCCCCAAAAGAAAAAACACTCCACCAGCTAAAACCAAACCAAACGAAAAGGCTCTCTTTCTCTGAAAATCACAATCACAAATCATGAAGCTTGATTATAAAAGTTTTATTTTTTTTATTCGACAAACCAATGAACTAAACCACACAGTTGTGGATAATTACATATTTAGCTAAGCCTCCAGGTCACTGAAATAGTTGTACATAAGTAAACAAACGAGGCGGTTTGAAATTGTGTTTTAAAATTACTTTTGAAAAGCGTACTTTATAAGAATATCAAATACACTTTTAAATTGTCTTTGGAAATATGATGAAGATTGAGGTTTGAATGAAGCAAAAAAAATTATGAAAAAAAAAAAACTCATTATTTGAAGTTGCGATGCAACTTGCGTTTCATTATTTTTTTTAAAATTAATTATTTTTTTATTTTAAAACTATTTTAATACATCATATCAAAAATAATTTTTAAAATAAAAAATATTTTTAAAAAACAAATATTACCCGTAAATTCAAGCTAATAAAAACAAACCATTGTTGGACGAGGCGGAAAGGAAGTCGGCTATATTACTCGCTAATTTATGGCTTGACAGGACACACTCTTCGAGGGATGCTCACATGGGATCGCAAATAAAAGGAAGCTGATGTGTCAATGATGGGCATTTTGTTCTCTCTTACAGAAATACCCCTGTTCTACACTCGGAGTTAGTTTTTCTTAATATCCAATACAAGGAGAAGATTTTGAAAGTGAAATATTAAAAGAAAAGGATCTGAGACTGAGAGTGTGGGGTTAAGCATGTGAGAAGATATTCCAGAGAGAAACCTCAGAGGTGCTTTATAAAAGTTGAAAAAAATTACAGATTATGGTAGATCCCAATATAAATAAATTTGTTTTCAAATAAATAAGATTATAAAAAAAAACTAAATGGTTTAAAATTGAAATGAGAGAACAACTAACAGTAAGATAACTTTAAATTTTAAAAAATGGCATAAAAATCAATATTTTTCATCCTAAAAAATCTCTTTACCCCTCCTCCCCCACTCTCTCCTAGGTTTAATACATAATAAGTCCATTAAATTAATTTTTTTGATTTTTTATTTGTTTTAAATTAAATTTTTATGTGTTTTCAGATTATTTGGTGTGTTAATATTAAAAATAATTTTTAAAAAATAAAAAATATATATTATTTTAATTTATTTGTAAAAATAACATTTTAAAAATTAATTACTATTATATTTTCATTTCCAAACACACGAGTAAATGAGATGAAAAATTACAATGATAATACCCCTTACTCCCGCACCAAACATCCTCTTGGAGAGTAAAATAGGGAAATAATACGGATGGCACTCAATTCTTGGAGCTTCCACGAGCATAAGAGGGAAAATCGAAATGTGATTCGGGCATTGCATAAAACTATTTTAATGCTTTACCTAGAAAAGAAAGTAGTGTCACCTTTGTTACGCATGAGTTGCTTCAAAATGATGGGAGTTGAGAGGTCCTCTGATTGAACTGGCCCAGCAACCCTTAAAACGACCTCCCATCGCATGAAGCTTGATTGATGGTTCATATCACTATTGAAGCTGTGATGATCACCATCATTACGTTATGGAAATGGGGGTATCCCTGAACCATTTTACTTTCCTGTGGGCGTTAGGACATCATTTCCTTCGAAAGTTTTGTAAGAGATTAATACTTTAATCACATGGGATTTGTGAAAATATCTATCTGGGAAAGGGTGGGATACCTGATGGATCTAGTGTAACTAAAGCCCAAATTAGTTGAGAAGTGTTTCAAATTCTTAATCATATTGTTTGTTGACATACATGACATGAATAATGGATAGATTAACAATGAATCTTGTCTCACACTCGATTATATGGAACTTTAATCCCTCAAAATGATTATTTTCTTTGAAATAACTGGAAACCAATTCCCATGCTTTCATTTAATGTCTGGTTTATTTTCAAATGACTTCCATGGTTGACTGTTTGATGACTCTGATAATGGGCTTCCTCGTCTTAGCCTATGCTTTTTGCTGCAACACAAAGGACTTGTGGGCTTGGAAGTTCATTTATCTGAAGGCCTGTGCCCGGGTGTCAAATGACCCAGTAAGATATTTCGTGCCTTGAATCAATCTGAAATCTGAATTCTAATCTATCCATTGGAAGTATTTTGCGCTGACACGCACGGCATACATGCAACTCAAATTAACAAATGAGTAGCAGTAAAAACCTCTAGAAAAAATGGTAGTTTAAAACATACTACCATATAACTAATCCAGGCCATAAAATTAATGACTTGCCAGAAAAAAATGATTTGCCCTAAATTGGTCGTCAATGATAACTTTAGCAGCTTCCTTACTATGTCAAATTTCTGTGTGGTTCACCAGAACCCGGTAGCTGAAAGGCGACGGATTCTTGGTGGGCTGGCTCTGAGACACCCATGTCGGCCCGACAAAGAGGGCAATTCAAGTGAGAGAATAGCCACGTATCGATTCAACAAGCATGAAACGTGTGCAAACATTCAGGCGAAACCTAAACTTCTTCACCATCCTTGAACTCAGTTAAACTTAATGTTACATCTTCAGATTTTGACATTCGACCTGTGACATTCGTGTGTTTACAAGTGGGGATAAGGGATGCAATCGAATTTTCGAAGGTGGTTGGTATGTCTTGAAAACTGGTCATGGAGCCTTGAGTAAATATTTCATCTAACTTTCCTTGTTCGGTGGCACCATAGGACCACGATGAAATGGTAGATTAATAGCCCGGCAGAAGCTGCTATAATACCAATAATGGCATTTGTTAATGGAGAGAGACCGAAAAGGTGAGGGGAATTGTCTTCCATGGTAATTAAGATGTTTCTGAATTATTTTAGGACCAATAAATCATATAATTTGGCTTCTCATCTATGTGATGTTCGTCTCCAGAGGCGAGTCATGGGACAATTTTTCAAGCATGCGCGGCCTGATGCAAACTGTCTTGTAGTCATAGGACAACTTGCCTATAGTAACCCGATGTTTAAATACATACCGAAGATAAAAGTAACATTGTATTGCGGCAGAGGAGTAGTTAAGTATTTGATTAGGATTGCTGATTGATTAAAGTTGACGTGTTATTTCCATCTACTAATTGCATGTTTGATCGATAATTTCATCCAAATCATCAAAACATTAACTTGGTACCACTCTTTTTGAAGTGATTAAAGTTAAAAATGTTAGCCACCAATTTGATGCCTAACATTGGAACATAAATAAAGAGGTAGGGATGCTCTACCTATAACCAAGTTACGTATCAACTTTTCTACGTATCATGTGAGGAAAAGAAAATGCAATTTAATAAAATTAAATTAAATGATACACTTCTATATAAGGTATATTGTGACAGTGTAGTGCAATGTGTTTATTTCTCATTTTATAATGTTCTATCTTGCTGCGTATTGTTACTTCTACATATCGCAATCCTAACATTATTTTTTTCCTGGTGCTGGGAAAGGTGAGGAAAGCACGGTTATTGGTTGAATTTATTCACTTGAAAATAGCATCTTCATGTTTATATTCATAATATTCTAAAATTTAACCCAATATTGACGTAGGAGACTGAGAGTTAGCTAGTCTAACTAAAAATTATCGAAATTAAACCAATTTACCATCGTTTTAAGGTTGCCCGCCATTCGTTAGCCATCTGTTGCTTAGGACCAAAGGAATTAGGGGAACCCCGCTAGATGATGTAATTATTACATCACACTTATGCCAATAAAATCATTGACCCTCTGTCAGAATTTTTCTTAGAAAAACTTTTATATGAGAAAATAGAATAAAATACTAATATTTTGGACATTTCTAATCAACAACTGGAGAAGCTCAGTAGGTTAGAACGTAATCACAGGGTCGAGGGTTCTGGTAGTGTCCTTGTTTTTTATGTTGTTTTAGGTAGTTTTTTTAAAAAAAAGGAATTCTTGAAACGAGACGTTTCAAGTTCTATGTTTTCTAAGCATAGAGTAAGAAATTGAATTAGACTACATCCCGTTGCTTAAAACCTTGGTACTAGCTCCTGGGGATTGAGAATGAAATCTCTCCGGCGGGAGACAAGGAAGGGTGTGTGCTCAGTACTCGTAGACTAGTATGCTTTATTGAATAACCAATCTTAGCAATAATCATGGGTAGAATATCTTTTGCTTTCCTATCTGGTCTTTCTAATAGTCCAATCTTGCAAGAATGTAGGTTAGTTCATTTATTCATGAGTCATCTTTCCGATACATGGGTTTGGATCGGATCGACATTGTATCATGTTTGTTTCATAAATATGCTAAACACCATAGACTAATGATATGATAGCAATCTCAAGTCATATTCATTTGAAAAATATTCAAATGTCACTTTTCTACACTCTTCGAAGCTAAAATTCCTATGGAAAATAAGACAAGCTTGCGTAGTCACACAGTTTACATGGCACGAGGATGCACAACAATGCCTCGTAAAACACCTACACTTCGTTATGGCTCTGATGATCTCTCAGAATCTAAATCCCTTGCATTCAAGAAAACTTGCTGAGAATGCTTGGCATCGGTGCGACACATGGGACAACTGGAGTGGGAGTAGAGCCACATATCGATGCATGCCACATGGTAAGAGTGCAAGCATTCCGGCAATTCACGTAGTAGCTCTCCTTCTTCAAAATCACTCAAGCATATTGCGCAAGTTCCGTTATCACCTGTCAAGCCTGTATCCTTTGGGTACTCATAGGATGGGATGACTTGGGCTGTAGAATTTTCGAGAACTGTTTCGTTCACGTGGAGTTGTGGCTCTTGTGGGTTAGGCCTGGCCCAGTATCGGCAGCACCAAGTCATGGCAAGGCAGTGGTAAATTGTTGCCACAATAGCTGCTGCTCCAACCCCAATTAGTAGAACGGCAACTTTGGAATTAAGGTCATCATTATCGTCGTCTGACATTGTTGAATAATGGCAAGCTAAGTGCAACTGTTCAGAAGAGGCAAATTAATGAGAGAGGCGATGAATTCAAGATAAACACCTTGTCCATGTGCGCGGCTAATTGTAATATTTATAAGAAATTATGCGGACAATACAAGAAAATCATGCTGTCCTATTTGCTGTTGTGTGATCAAGTCTAGCAACTGCAAGATTTGAACACGATTAAAGCTGAAAATGAACCAGATTCTTCAGTTCTGCACATGCAAAAACTTTTCTTAGAAGACATTGATAATTGGCATCGAAAATGTTTTTCTTCTTTCTTTGTTTTTTTGCCACCTTGGCACGGGTAATCATAATTCATCTACCTGGACAGCCTGCTAAAATTAGGAGAGGCTCATTTGGGCAATTGGCAAATGCAAAAGTACAATCAATTCTAAATTTCTTATTAACAAGGAAAAGTACCACAAAGCGAGATTAAGTAAAAAAAAAGAAAGAAAAAAGATGCATGAACTTTGGGGCTAGGCTGGTGATTGTGGAGCTTCCACTGAGCTAAAACCTCATCATAAGGTCACGCAGGTAGTATCTAGGGGAAATTCATGCTGGAAACCCCCACAAACAAGCATGTGCTTGAGAAAGCACATCTATTAATTTCTTTCTTGACTCACGTGTTTTTTAAAATTGTTTCTACATCTGAGAAAGCCATAATTATATAACTTTAATATAAAACTAAATATATCATATTATTGGCAGTGGTTTTTTTAATTACTTAATGGGCATGCTTCAAAGAAGTTTTGGGGGTGTTGAAGGGTCTAATTGGAGTTGATTTTTACAGTATTTTTTATTTAAAAATATTTTTTTATTTAAAAAAAAAATATTTTTATATCAAAACCATGAAAACAAAACATGATGCGTACAAATGAAGCATTGCCTAGCAGTATTAAAAAGCAAACGCAGATCAATTCTGACAAAGCACAGGCACCAGCTACAGATACTAGCCGTGCTAGTTCTTGCCTGGAAGGAGTCATTTTATAATTCATTGGCAGCTAATGTAGATCGTTTTGTTCGATGCGGTGGGTGGGTTTTGAAGGGACTGAAATCTCCATGCCGTTGCTTTCCAGGACACGCAGCGAGTATAGAGTGGATGGTGGAATCTTCAATAATGCAACTTTACATTATTGCCCATCAATTTCCTAGTCTCCGATGGCTTATCACTTTGATGGACGGCAATTGGTTGTGATAAGGCCTCGAATAGAACGGAAAGTCTTGTACCGACAGCAACTAGGTACTATCCAGTTCTGATAAGGAAACCGAGCTTTATAGTTGTTTTTAGCCACACAGACAGCATAATTTACTTATTTTAAACGTCTGGGGGATCCTTACAGGACTTTAAGTCACTGGAATTATGGTGCCTTGAATTCGCTGCCAAGATTTTATGCCAGGTTAAAAAAATAGTAATAAAATGTTTGTCAATCAAGCCACTATTTTTTTCTTTCGAAGAAATTAGAATATAAAAATACACGAGGATTTAAAGTTGAGGTAGAAGCTATAAAACTAAATCCTCCCAATAAACGAGAGAACGTGTAAGGTGTATTTGTTTGATGGTTGAATTATGCTATGAGTATTTGGAAATGTGGATTAACCTATATTTTTTAAAAAATTAAAATTAAAATTTATTGTTAAAAGTTATTTTTTATATTTTAAATTATTTTGATGTTTAAAAAATAAAAAAATCTTATTTTAATATAGTTTAATTTAAATAAAAAATAAAAAATAACCGTGATCATAATCACAAATAGAGAAATAGTGCCTTCCAATCCAAAGAAGAAAAATCAATTTAACTTAGATGTACTATCTTTTAAGCTCTGGACAATACGTGTGATAAAATAATATTTAGACGTGCATACTTGCATCTTTTTTGTTTGCTCGGGTGTTTTAATATCTTTCAAGTCTATACATGCCACAAAAAATTCCGGTTACGAATAGGTAATTGAGATCAAAATCAATTATTTTTAAAATTAGAATAATTAATTAAAAATATTCATGGAGTAATACCATTAAAAGAAATTTAAAAAATTAGTAAAGTAATACATTTTTATATATTGATTGGAAAACATGATTTTTATAGGTTTTTTTAATATTAAACCTATATAAGAGAGAAATAAAATAAAGAAAAAACGATATAAAAAAATACTATGAAAACACATTGAAACTCTAATTATAATGTTAATGGCATTATATAAATATCCTGATAAGACAAACCCAGAAAAATTATTAATGTTAATCTAAATAAGTTATATTTTATACTAAATATAAATGGATTACCCTTCACATATTTTTAATTATTTGTTTTTTCTTTTTTCTTTTTTATCTCTTGTTTATTTAATTTTTAAAAAAATATATTATTATTCATAAATAACAAGAAGCTATAAAAGTCACACTTTTCAACTGCAATATATATATATATATATAAAATAATATATATATATATATATATTATTTTACTATTTTTTATAACCATGTTATTACGCCACTATCTTTTAAAAATATGCTAAAAAACAAAAACAGCCCTCAAAATCCTCGCCACCACGGCTCTGCGTATATCTTCCAATAATCTGTCTTGCTGTCATTTTTTTTGTTTTTTTGTTTTTTTTTCATTTCGGCTGTTACGTAACGGACTGATAATATAGTTGAGGCATGTGCCAGTGTCATGTTGAGAGCTTGAAGTATGTGCTCTCTGTCATCCCTAACGGTACAGGTCCTGCACTTACCCACTGATTAATTTGGACATGTTAAGCTAGGGCAATCCAATATCTTAAATCCTTGATTAATTATGCACCCTCTCCATCCCAATTTTATTAATGTTTTTAGCTCTTGACATGTCAATTTAATATGTTTTTGTATTAATTTATATAAAAAATAATAATTTTTTTATTTTTATATCAACATATAAAAATCATTTAAAAATACATGAAAAAACATCAATTTGATATTTTAAAAAAATAAAAGCAATTAGAAAAAACAGTGACCGAGTATTGATTCATTAGATTCCTCTGTGCTATGAAAAACTCTGAATACCATCGTGCTATGAACCGTACATTAACCATCCACTGGCTTCTGGATATGAATCTACAATTATCAACTCTTCGTGTGAATAAAATACAACCATTGATATAAATCAAATCCAACGATTGATATTCAATGGATAAAGCCAGCAATGCCCTGTACACTAAAGACCAAGTTCCATATCCTTTGTCTCGTCAAGACTTCTTCAACCCTGGCAAGATAGAACGCGAAATTCAGCGGTCCTTTTTCTCGTACGTGCGTGGAAACTAAGGGTGTAGGCCTTTCGCTGTTGCTTTTCAGGCCTTATCGCTATTATAAAGCGAAAGAAGGAATCTTTAATAATGCTACCTTTTATTTTATTTTTTATTTTTATTTTTTTTTATTTTTTTTCCAGCACTGGTTTGATTGCTACGTGATCACCAGTAGCTTATCACTTCCGTGGAAATAGAGGACCACACTCAGAAAAGACCTGCGCTCAGCTAATAATAATAAAACACAACTATAATTCGGAGAACAAAATTCGGCAAGGAACACCTGGCTCCATGTGTCAGCATTTTACATTCATATAAGCGGACTCTGTGACATTTTCAAGGACGCCATACTGTGAGGTCATCTCACGCAATAACTGCACTGGAAAACAAGAAAATAAAACCATTTTTATCTGTTTTGAGGTGGGGTAAATATTTTTTTAAAAATATTTTTATTTATAAATAATTAAAATAATATTTATTTTTATTTTTAAATATTTATTTTTTATACTAACACACCAAAACAATTTAAAAATATAAAAAATAAAAATATAATTGAACTTTGATATCAAATAAAGCTTTCAACTGAGCTAGTTTTTTTCACCCGATGAACCTAAAAAAACTTTTTTGTTCTTGGAGCATGGTAAATTCAAATTATATATAAATTGAATTTTTTTAAAATAATCTAAAAAATATATATTTTTATTGATTTTAAGGATAAATGTTCGTGAATATAGATATTAAGATTCGAATTTAAAAAAGTCTCTTTTTTTTTTGTTTCAATCTTCCAACAAACTTCAGAATTTTAATAACCCATGTCTGTACATGTTTCTTGATATCGACTTGCAACTGAATTAGCTAGATTAATTAATTATGGTGTGTATGACTTATCCTGTGGAGCCAAACATAGCTTGACCACTTTTCTGTAGAATATTCGAGCACAAAAACGTGTGAACTATTGATAAACTTACCTTTGATTCGCGAAGCTGGGAAATGTGGTGGTTTTGTCCCCTAGGCTACTTTAGTATTGATATCCTAGACAATACTGATTAGATTCCACCGAACTCTCGACTAGATTGGATAAATAATTATTTTATTTTATATTTGATATATTTTAAATTATATTATATAATTAGTATTATTTTATGTTTGCGGGACATTAAATGAAACTTGGTCGATCCAAGATCTAGATAATTATCTAGATAATTAAAATGTAGCTCACAATAAAATATAAAATATTATAAAAATAAAATTATACTTCAATCCTTTTCTTTATAAAATGATAAAATTTATAAACTATAAATATACAATAAAACATTCATAATAGAAATTTATGATCTTCATTCTCTATTACATGTGTAGAGCATCTCTTTCTGAAATATTATTATATTTTTTTTTATAAAAAGATACATATTTAAACATCAAAGAGTCTTCGCCTCTGCTGAAGAAGATTTTTTCAAGTACTATCCACAAGCAATCTTAATCTACCAAACACCAAATATAAGTTATTAATCACCTTGGTTAAAGGGAATAGATAAGAATACTAAAACCAGTTGATTAATTGATTATAAAACTTGGGATCCATATTCCTAAGCTATTAGGATTCTTTAGACTTCATCATTATTCAACTTGAAAACTTTATTTCAAAGCTATTTGAATTTTTTAAAATATCATCAGTGGTGTTGCCTGTGTGAAAACTGATAAAAAAACCATAGGTTTCTTTCTAAAATTTGCTTTTAGTATTTTCAGAACATTTCATGACATACAACCAATGCCCACCTAGATTAAAAGGCGAAACAAATCAATTTATTTCCATGACCACTTTTACCTAGCAAGAGTTTCAATAACTCACTAGTTAGATGCAACTTCTCACTCATGCTGTATTGGTAACCCGAGGGCAAGATTAAACATTGACACCCCAAAAAGTCTTAGCACATTTAACAACATATGATGTCTTTGTTAAGTTAACCATTTCTTAACTGTTTTCGTTAACAATTGTAAGCTAGCACAACATTCATGTGATATTTCATTTTATTTTTTGTTACTGCTGTAAGGCTATATATAGCCAAGTTCATTCAATAAAAGGAGTAGCAAATATATACAGTTATAAAGCCTTGATTTCTTATGTGATCAAAGATTTCTCAATAATTATGTACTCCACCTATTAACCTTAGCGTCACAACCTACTGCTCCACAAGAAGCTCGTAAATGTTTACACTCTCTAGAAAAAACCAATAAAAATGATATTCATGAAAGATTCTTAATTGATCATATGCATACCCATATATAGAGCAAATACTTCAAATGTACTCCTCCTAGTTATCATGGAATGGACATTGGTGACAATAATCGTTGTTCTACACTAAGCTCTTTGGCTTCCTAAAAGCCCAACAAACAAAGAATTAAGAGATAGTTTGTGTATGAGCATGCTCAAGGGAATGTCTATAGCCCCCATCAATGAAGATTTTTTCCCTTATCTAAATGGATATCAAGCACTTACTCATGAAGACTATAAATACTCTATAAAGATGGAGTTACATTTCAGCCTCTTTCTTCACATAATGACAAAACTCATGAGCTATAAATATATAATGAGACATTCGAAACAGAGATTTACAAATCTTAATTCTCTACTGCATATATATTTTTAGAACGTCTCTTTATGAAATATTGTTGTATTTTTTCTTTCTAAAAAATATTTATTTAAGTATCGAAGAGTCCTGATCACCCCTATTAAAAAGAACTTTTTGTAGTTATTAGTCACAAGTTATCTTAATCAACCAAGTATCAAATATAAGCTATTAACCATATTGATCAGAGAGAAGATAAAATTATTAGGACCAATTGATTAATCAATTATCCAACTTAAAAATCATATCCATAAGCTATTTGAATGTTTAGAATTTCATCATTATTGAACCTGAAATCTGCTTAAATGTTTTAGGACATTATCAGTACAATACTATCCAAAATTTCATTACTAATACTAAATGTTCAAAGCAACAGAAATGACAAGGACTCAGGAAATAAGTGAATTACTATATATCCAAATAAATAGAAATTCCTGTAACAAGGGAAGAAAATTCGTGAAAATACCCGCCTTCCAGGATCTAATATTCTTTCAAATGACGTTTATTTCCACAACTAATTACATAAAACAAAATGTTAGAACGTCAAATGCGATAGATAAATCACTCATCCTTAAATGATAATTAATTTATTTATCTGTGAATGATGGCGTCAAATGCATACTTAGAAACATATTTGAAGTTAATGATTTTACTGATTTTATATTTGTTTTACTGAGAAATAAAGACACACATTTCCGAACGAGTTCCTTGAGTAGCTTGAATAATACTTGTAAAATTCCATAATAATATTCGAAACGTTAATATATATATATATATATATAATCTATATATAGACACACAAAGACCTATCCTATATATATATAGATTACATCAATGAAAGAACGAATTTAATTTAAGGTTGTGGTGTTTCTTAAATTATATTGGAGATCTTCTCGAAAATCCGTGGGCAATACCAGGAAGTAAAATTAAAAATTCAAATACAACAACCTATAATTCTTCAACCTTCACAAGATGAACCTTTTTTTATTTATTATTATTAAAAAAAGAGGGAGAGGCCAAATCCTAGGTTCAACTCCAAGAACGCAAGCTTAGATATCTCGATGCCACTTCTATCCAGGTTATCACTTGTTATAATAACACACGCAAGCAAAGAGAAAAAAGTGCTCCACTCAATGTCAATAATTCAGTATTTAAATTTAATTTTGGAAAGAAAAGAAAGAAAAACTGTGATTTTCTTTCTCCTTTATATATTTATATATATATAAAAAGTGTAACATCACCGCATGTTGTTATTTTCTTTTTCCTTTTTATAAGGAAAAACACTTTACCACATAAGGCGCCGATTTTGACCCCTCCAATTCCTCTTATCACCGTCACTTAACGTCAACCAGGATCCCCACCGAACGGTAGGGTTAACTGATGCAGGTCTTTTCTAATTAACTCCGTCTCTTTAAAATACACTCCGTTACCATCTCTTCTTCCCTTTTTCTCTCTCTGTCGTCTCTCCTCTCTCTCTCTCTCTCGCTCTCTCTCTAAAATAGGGATCGAATGCGAAAGTCTCTGTTTCGAGTGGATTTTGAAGCCTCTCTTTTTAGGTAATTTCCGAATCTCCTTGATTTTATCTTTTAAATTCTAAATTTTTTTTCTTTTTCTTTTTGGGATCATAGGGTTCGATTTTTGGTGGATTTGGTTGCTTTGAATCTGTGACTTTATTTTCTTACTATTACTGGAGAATTTTTATTAGATTCCAGGGCTTACCAAGTCGTTTCTTATTTTGGATTGTTATTCGCTTTTTGATTACTGGGAAAGTTTAGTAAGTTCGAAATTTCATCTGGGTTTTCTTTGAATCTGAAGTTTTCGCCTAATTTTGCTCCATTTTTTAATTGAAAAATAGGAGATTGAGTATTGGTTTCTTCTAGGAATTGTACTTTTCTTTTCTTTTTCTTGGCATCCGAGTAGTTTTTTTTTTTTTAAATTAAAAAAGAAGAAGATATTGTGCAAGTGTAGAGAGTGCGGTTATAAGTGAAAAAAGGTTTAATTTTTTGTTTGTTATTCACTTGTTTGTTTGTTTTGATTTTTCCAGGTCGCTGATGAGCTAATGATACCAATATTAAAATTTGCTGGCTTGCCGAATCTTTGATGAAACTCTGTGAACTGATGTTTCGGGAATTTGTGGGGATTTGAAATCATGAAGATATTTATGAGTTGTTTATTTGGTTTTGTCGATTGAGGGCACGGAGGTCTGTAATTATATATATATTTTTTCATCAGAGTTATTGTTTGATTGCTCAATAAAGATGTTTGTCGTCAGCCTTTAGCAGTTGTGGTGCTGGGATTTGCAAATCACAAGCCCAGAAGCCAGAAAAACAGTGAAGGAAAACAGAATATGGGGGAAGCTCTTCTAACGACTTTATCGATGGAAAATTATCACCCATCTACACTTCTTTCTATGGACTCGGGCTCTCTTACACATGATGATCTGGAGAGGGAGATGAATCGGTCTGTCATTCTTTCAAGACCGCCTGATATCAATCTCCCGTTGTCGTCTGAGCCTAGTCCACCTCCTCCCCATACTTGGAATGATCCATGCGACATCTTGGATGTTGGTCTTGGGCATCAGATTTACGAGGCTGAGACAATTGTCAGTATTCCAAAAGTTGTGAAGAAATGTACAAAGCGCCTGGATAGCATTTGGGGTGCCTGGCTCTTCTTTAGCTTCTATTTCAAGCCTGTTTTGAATGAGAAGTCGAAATGCAAAATAATCAGGGATAGTAATGGTGTTTCTGGGTTTGAGAAATCAGATTTGCAGCTAGATGCTTTTTTAGTTCAGCATGACATGGAGAACATGTACATGTGGGTGTTCAAGGAAAGGCCTGAAAATGCCCTGGGTAAAATGCAACTGAGGAGCTATATGAACGGGCATTCTCGCCAAGGGGAGCCCCCATTTCCATTCAGTGTTGACAGGGGCTTTGTCCGGTCTCATAGAATGCAGAGGAAGCATTATAGGGGTCTCTCCAACCCTCAGTGCGTTCATGGTATTGAAGTTGTTCGATCACCCAGTCTCATGAATCTTGACGATGAAGAGCGGAAGAGGTGGGTGGAGCTTACCGGCCGAGACATCAATTTCTCCATTCCTCCAGAGGCAAGTGATTTTGGCTCATGGAGGAACCTTCCAAGCACAGAATTTGAGCTTGAGAGGCCCCCACCTGCATTAAAGAGTAATGGAAATGCCCACCCAAGAAAGTTGCTTAATGGTACTGGTTTGAACCTGTCTACTCAGTCCTCAGACCATAGCAATGGAGAAGGCATTGACTTGTCTCCTATGAGCAACAAGCGGAAGCATGGCAGTGATGATGAATTTTTGCATTCTGTTGATATGAATATTCACCCAGTTGAGCCAACGTGGTTAAACGAGTTCAGTGGGGTAATGAAGAATGTAAATGGGCCTGTTACAGCAGCAAAAACAATATACGAGGATGATAAAGCTTTTTTAGTCATCGTCAGCTTGCCCTTTGCAGATCTTCAAAGGGTGAAAGTTACTTGGAGGAATACTAAATCGCATGGTATTGTTAAGATATCTTGTATAAGTACAGCATGCATGCCATTTATTAAGCGGCATGATAGGACATTTAAGCTAACAGATCCAACTCCAGAGCACTGCCCTCCTGGGGAATTCATTAGGGAAATTCCCCTCCCTAACCTCATTCCAGAAGATGCGAAGCTGGAAGCATACCGTGATGAGACCGGAACAGTGCTTGAAATTATTGTGCCCAAGCATCGTGTAGGACCAGAAGAACATGAAGTTCGTGTATGCCTTCGCCCCTATCCTTGGAGTGAATGAGCATTTGTCAATCCGAAAGAGACATTGGTTTGAAGATGTAAGGACAGTTATAGTGGTTGGTGCTTCATTGTTTACTAACTTCATTCCATAAAAGCAATCTATGAAATGATATTTCCCCTTTTTCTAGATGAAATTTCGTGTCCTTTTTCTTTTATACATTTATATTTTCGATTCATGTTTGGGTTGGGTGGCTTTACAAAGTAAATTAATCTTACTCCCCAAGGGAAGAATTTTAGTAGCTCAGTTGACTTTGGAATGCACTAATGTCCGTTGTGCTTGTTTTAAACATTCAGCCCCCTAGACTTGTTTCAAGGGATGAGCAGGGACTTGAAGCTTTTTTTTTTTGTTGCCTCCATTTCTATGTTATGTTACTTGTAACCTTGACATTGTCTGTGGAGCATGCATTCTGCTACTTGCAAATGCAGTTGAAATTAAATAAAGGTTGTTAGGTAGCGAAAATACTTTGTTTATCATCTCGGTGCAATCTTCTACTGATTGTATAGCTGGATCGTTATTTGTGTTAGATAATGAGAACAGATAAAGTCATTTTCTATCTGTTTCTGTTCAAAGATTGATTAAATGCTGCAGTTATGATGGTCTGGAATCTATATTTTTGTTTCGTGATGGCCTAAGACCTTTTCCTTTCCTTTCGATCTAGGGGTGGAAGGTAAGCTCACTCGTAGGAATCGTAAGTCGTAACTTCTTGCTTATTGCAGAAGGGTTGCTGCCAGTCCCTCCTAAAGGAGAATGGGTGAGGCTATCATTTTCTCTCCAGGGGCTGCATGAACTGTGGTTGTTCCTAACTTGTTTTGTCTGTCAGTTTAAGATGAGGCGTATGCAGACCAGACGGTCTGGTTATTCTGTTCAGCAATAGTTTTCTTGTCGTAAAGTGATCCATTCCCATACTAGGTAAGAAGTGGGAACTCGCTTGTTATGCTGTGATTTTTTCGTCCACTGGTAAGCTTGGCTGTTCCTTTATGTGTAGATATTTTCCGTCACTGGCCTATTCACGTGTTTATTTTCTGTAAGTATATCCGCAGTTCTTTATGGAGGCCATCGCCATGATTTCTGATCTATTTAGGAAAATTTCATGTTGAACTTAGCTTAAGATGGCACAAAACCGCCGCTTATCCTTTCTCACGGATACACCAGACAGTAATAAATTGAAATTATCCTAATTGTCTCGTTTACGCCGACGAATGCACTGTACCGAACGGCAGAACATGTCATCGGTGCCACATCGGACGCTTCCCGTCCAAAATTTTACAGTCGCAAAGATTACATTTATCAATGTCGGCAACCTGCTTCAGGTTACACGCTTACAGTGACACCCGCTTTGAACAAGTCCCCCGTTCACTGCCAAAGCTAATTATTCTTGCCGGCTATCTCCACGCTCTCATTCCCAAATCCAACAAGTGGTGACACGTGGAGGCTATTCCCCAGTAATAATAACAAGCCTATATGCACGAGTGAAATACAGATCTGATACGTTGACCACCAGTATGCTCATAGCCTCCATGTTTGAATTTGAGGTTGCTCAACCACCAGCCGCGTATAGCCTATAGGATTGAATTATAGGTGGCTAAATTTTGGAGAAATAACGAACAGATAGATGCTTTCCCCTATTATACATGAAGTGTTTTGGGGCGCCGTCGATTCGTGTTTTTTTATTTTTTTTATTTCAAGCTAAATTTTTTAATATTTTTATATTAAAAGTAAATTTAAAAAAATAATTTAAAAAGTAAACTCTACGTGATATAATTATTTCTCACGGAGATTATGATTATAAAATTATAAAATTATGATATTGCATAATTATGATTATGCAATTATTACCATTACGACTAATTGTAATTATTTGGATGTATTGGACATGAATAATTAAAATTATGGCACCCTTGACTAAAAAGAAATATAGAGAGCAAGGAAGGGAGCGTGTGGTACACGATGCGTATATAACATATTCAAATAATAGAATAAATAAAGGATAAAAACATATTGAGAATGGAAAGAGGAACCCCGGGAAATTAAATCAAAAAGATAAGATACTATTGCAGTTACCTGACGTGGAAGATGTCAGAGACGTAGAGGAGAAAGTTAACGGCGTCGTTGAAAGCTTGGTGTGGCTAAATATCATCAACAGTTGGCAAAAAGATCATCATAATGAACAGAGGCATCTTATTTTATTTCTTATCAAGACACTTCTTCTTAGGTTGGTGATTGACCCTTATCATAATCTCCCGAATTGATATGGAAAGATAAAAACCACTTGTAATTTTCTTTTTCTTTTTCTTTTTTACCACTCAATGCATTCTATATTTTTTCTTTTTTACCGGTCTATATTTCAAATGGTTTGGACTTTTGATAAGTTGAAAAAAACATGTAACTTGGCAAGAATTACGATATGCAGAATATATGACACATGCACCTTTAGCTTCATTAGCTGGCATAGCTATCGAGATTAATATAGTGAATCATGCTTTTTATAAGGCTGTTTGAAAGTATATTTTTAAAATATTTTTATATTAAAAGATATTAAAATAATATTTTTTATTTTTTAGAAATTATTTTTTGAAATTAGATCTGAAACATATAAAATACTTTAAAAAAAAAAAAAACACAGATTGTCTCATAAGTTCACATTTCCAAACGCTTGATTAGCTACATACTTCCCAAATAATGGGCTTGATTGCTACCTCTTGTCGGATACTTCCCAAATATTGCGAAGTCCGGAGGCCTTAAAAGGCTGAATCTCCAATCTCATCTTACAGAATCACAATTTTCGAACCTTTGCTTATGAGAGTGCTGCTGTGGTATCTGGTTGAGTGAAGATACGATTGAACTACCGTCGGGTGCGGTTTGAAGCCAGATGATGGAACGCTGTCTACTGGAACAAAGAAATTGCATTATCGCCGTTGTGACCTAGACACAGTGTTAGAGCGAGTTCAGGCGCGACAAGAATCAAATTAAATACCGGCTGGTCATTTATGGCATGCAGGAAGCACTCGTGCAACCGTAGCAAAATTTGAAAAAGGAATTCATCTTGATTTTAAAGACTAGATGATGAAATTAGAAGGCATAACATAGAAGAAAGAGAAAACGAGGCCGTAGATAGTAGAAAATGCGGGAAGGGCTCGTACAACTGTAGCAAGATTTGAAAAAACAATTGATCTCGTTCAATCTTGGATGTGAGAAAGAAATTATCAATCAATCGACTTCTTCAATCTTAGGGCCAGCACCGCTGCCGCCAGTCGAGGGAGCATCTTCATCCATGCGGCCACCCATGTCAGCACCATCGCCTTGATAAATCTTTGCAATTATAGGATTGCAAATGCTCTCCACTTCCTTCATCTTGTCCTCGAATTCATCAGCCTCGGCAAGCTGGTTGCTGTCCAGCCAGTGAATGGCCTGATCGATCGCATCCTCGATTTTCTTTTTTTCAGCTGGGTTCAGTTTGGATCCAATCTTCTCATCCTTCACGGTGTTCCTCATGTTATAAGCATAATTTTCCAGAGCATTCTTGGCTTCGACCTTCTTCTTATGTTCCTCATCCTCCGACTTGTACTTCTCAGCCTCCTGTACCATCTTCTCAATCTCTTCCTTGGACAGCCTTCCCTTATCGTTAGTGATAGTAATCTTGTTCTTCTGGCCAGTAGTCTTGTCCTCGGCAGAGACATTCAAGATACCGTTTGCATCAATATCGAAGCAGACAGTGATCTGAGGAACACCCCTGGGTGCAGGAGGAATGCCAGAGAGCTCGAATTTGCCAAGCAAGTTGTTGTCCCTTGTTCTAGTTCTCTCACCCTCGTAAACTTGAATCAGCACACCAGGTTGGTTGTCCGAGTAGGTGGAGAAAACCTGCTCCTTCTTGGTGGGAATGGTGGTGTTTCTTGGGATCAAAACAGTCATAACTCCACCAGCAGTTTCCAATCCAAGAGACAACGGAGTGACATCAAGAAGAAGCAGATCCTGCACCTTCTCATTCCCTTCACCACTCAAGATAGCAGCCTGAACAGAAGCACCATAAGCAACAGCCTCGTCGGGGTTGATGCTCTTGCAGAGCTCTTTCCCATTGAAGAAGTCTTGCAAAAGCTGCTGCACCTTGGGAATCCTAGTGGAACCGCCAACAAGGACTGCATCATGGACACTGCTCTTGTCCATCTTCGCATCCCTCAAACACTTCTCGACAGGCTCCATGCATTTCCTGAAGAGATCCATGTTCATCTCCTCAAATCTTGCACGGGTGATGGTTGAGTAGAAGTCGATACCCTCGTAGAGAGAATCAATCTCAATGGTCGTCTGAGCAGTAGATGAGAGAGTCCTCTTTGCCCTCTCACAAGCAGTTCTCAACCTCCTAAGAGCTCTAGGATTTCCACTGATATCCTTCTTATTCTTCCTCTTGAACTCTTGCACAAAGTGGTTCACCATTCTGTTATCAAAATCCTCACCCCCAAGATGGGTGTCTCCGGCCGTGGCTTTAACCTCAAAGATACCCTCCTCTATGGTAAGAAGAGAGACATCAAAAGTACCACCACCCAAATCAAAAATCAACACGTTCTTCTCACCAACACTAGTCGCTTTCTTGTCAAGACCATATGCAATGGCGGCTGCAGTAGGCTCATTGATAATACGCATGACATTCAAACCAGCAATGACACCAGCATCCTTGGTGGCCTGCCTTTGGGAGTCATTGAAGTAAGCAGGGACGGTGACCACAGCATTCTTGATAGTGGTGCCAAGGTAAGCTTCAGCGATCTCACGCATCTTAATGAGAACCATTGAAGAAATCTCCTCTGCAGCAAACTGCTTCTCCTCGCCCTTATAGGTAACCACAATCATTGGCTTGTCACCAGGACCAGCAATGACCTTGAATGGCCACAGCTTAACATCACTCTGGACCGAAGGATCACTAAATCTCCGACCAATCAAACGCTTAGCATCTGTGAATCACGCAAATAATCTATCAGTGATCAATCATTTATAGATTTAATACATAACCACCATCCGAATTGACAATTAGAGCTGTTAACCGGATTTATTTATTTTTATCTTCACTTATTTCGGATTCGATTCGGATTCGCACAAGTTTATCAATCTAGTGACGGTTTGGTTCATACTATTCAAACACACTACTATTTTTTATTTTTTTTCCTTTCTCAACTAGTAAACCAAAAGACTAAATCCTAATCAAATTTCAAATGTCCAAACAGGATTTAATTTTTTCGTTATGTATTACACAAGGTCAGAATAAATAAAAAAAACACTAACAAATCGGAACAAAATCTAAAGTTCAAGTTCAAGTTCAAGTCAATCAGAGATCGTATCTCTCATTATATAGAAGTAATTAATCGCACGTTATTAGGAAACGTGATTTAGTTTAATCCTTCTCTAACAGGAGACTAAAATAGCCATCCATTTCTGGCTGATTTGTACTAAAAATCTTGTTAATCTACACCTAATCCTCCATAATCAGTTCATCAATTGCACATTGCAGTAGTAACTGCCTCATTCTTGCTGTTTAAACACGAAAAAATTAGTAGAACATTCCAATTTTCCAGACAGTAAAGGCGAAACCTTAGCAAAATAGATATCTACTTCTACTAAAATAAAAGGCTTTGAACTGCTATACTCACCGAACACGGTGTTGACCGGGTTCATGGCGACCTGGTTTTTAGCAGCATCACCAATCAAACGCTCTGTATCGGTGAAAGCAACATACGACGGCGTCGTCCTGTTGCCTTGATCGTTAGCTATGATTTCAACCCTGTCATGTTGCCATACACCGACGCATGAATATGTTGTGCCTAGATCGATACCGATCGCTGGCCCTTCTCCCTTTCCAGCCATTGATGATAGCTAACGAATTAGAAACTAAGATGAGAATGAATTGAATGAATGAAAGCAGAGGCTTTGAAGCGCGTTTTATTTTTAACCTGTAAGACAATAAACTTCTGAGAGGGGAGGGCTTTTTTATACATGTTTTTGGTGCCGTTGTATGGGATTCGAGAAGAATCGATTGGCGAAATATTAACCTTCTCGTTGGTTCGTGAAGTTTCTTTTCCTCGTGTTTAAAAGTTGAAAGAGAGAAGGATTTACTGAGACCAATCTTGCTTCTTCCCGCCTGATTCCGTTTCATTTTTCATTGGATAGCCCAATCGTTATTGGGCTCGTGGCGAGGCAGCCCGGCCCTCCTTTTGAGAAGGGCCCGGCATCATTGAATCTCTATTACAGTTTTACTTTTTGGTCAAATCTTGAAAAAGTCATTGATAATATATATTTTTTTAAATGAATTAAATAATTTTGAGATAGAAAAAAATTTAATCTACTTGAATTAAATTAAGCTAACCTATAAAAATAAAAATAATAATCTTTTAAAAAAAATTAAAAACTCATTTTCAAATTAACTTCATTCAACAATAATGATGGATAAAAATAATAATATTTAATTAAAAAGAGTTAGCTAAATATATTCATTAAAAAAATCATGAATATTATCGGATTTAATAATTATTTTATCAATAAATATTATTTTTTTAATTAAAAAAATAAGACACGTGATAATTTTTAATATGAAATATAAGTTAAAAAAACTTTAAAAAAAAACCATTATAAGTTTAACTTGTCAACTGAGTAGATGATTTTGAGTAGATGATTTTGAATCAATTCTAGATAAATAAAAAAGTGTAAAACTAAAAAAAATAAAAAAATAAATAACAATTTGGAAGTTACATTGACTAGTTAAACTTGTAATTGTATTAGTAAATTTCTTTAGGTTAGGTTAGAGATTAACTGATAAAACCTGTAACTCTATTGATAAATTTTATTAGGTTAAGTGATTTGTTTTATTAAGTTTTTTAATTTATATATAAAATAGAAAAAACAAAAAATCTCAGCCACATGAGCTTGAGAATTAAAGAAGATAGCCCAAACTTCTAGCCCACTTTCCTGCCTAGGCTCAATCCACTTTTTTCCTCAAAGATTTATCAAACCCAATTATTATTATTTTTAAAAAAAAGATTGTAGATAACTCACTGCAAATAATATATCATTTTTTTTTATAGAATCTAGTAATTAGGAGCCGCTGTAAAATTGACCCTTTAGTTTTTTTATTTATTTCAAATTGATTTTTTAATTTGTATTGATTCAAAATAACCAAAAATATCTAAAATATCTTGATAGATTATCCATAACCACTAGATAGCATTTTAAAAAATCAACTTAAATCTAAAATCACCCCAATATTCAGATCAACATCATCAAATACCAAATTTAACATTCTTTTTTTGTTAAAATCATCACCAATAATAACTCTTTTTCTCTACATTAGAATTTAGTGATTCCATGCCATTAAATATATATATATGTATGTATGTATGTATATATACATTATATAATATTCCCTGTCATTAAAAAAATATATTATTAGGTCTCAAATATTAGGGGTGATCATTTTCGGTTCGGTTTTGTTTTTATAACCAAAAAAACGAAAACCCGAACCGAACCGAAACCGGAAAAAAAACCAAGCCATAACCGAGAAAAACCAAGCCAAACCGGAAAAACCGAGCCAAACCGATTTGAACCGGTTTTTTCCCTAAAAAACCGAACCGAACTGAAACCGGTCGGTTTGACCCGGGTTCGGGGGTTTTTTTTTTTTTTTTTTTTATTAAACAAACAACCAACGCCCACCGGAGCCGGCTAGTTTTTTCAAAATTTTAATTGGTTTAATCGGTTTTTTTTCGGTTCGATTTTTTTAGTTATTTTTTTTTCAATTTTCTCGATTTAATCAATTTTTCAGTTTTTTTACTCACCCCTATCAAATATATAACAAAATTAATAAGTATTCACGCAAAACTTACGTGACTCCTTTTTTAATAAGAACTTTTTCTTGCAAGTAATCGACTGGAAGATTTGAAAGACACGTGGCGTGCATAGAATTACAACTCCAGGTTTGGGAAAATATCTGGAAGTTGCTGGCTCCGTTTAAGAGTAATTTTTTTTACTATATTATTTACATTTAAAAATAATAAATTAAACAAATTTATTCTGAAAACATAATTCTCAATACTACTACCGCAATAGTGATCGAAATGGTATTTTCAAAACAAATATATTTAATATGGATATTTTTTCAAGGAAAAAATATCGGTTTAAATAAAAAGAAATAAATTGAAGCTTGAGATATTTTTTATTGAGCATGAATTCTCAAATAGTAGCTGTAGGTTTGGAGAGATATTTTTTACAGTTATTTAAAGTAATTCATCACAATTCATGCCAAACATGCTTCATATGATATGATTTCAATCAATTAAGATCTGCGAGACGTCAATTGGCCGCGTCCATCCACTGGCAACATTCCCATGTGCAGTGGGGTGACCGTTAATGTTCATTTTAATGATTTTCTTTTCCGGGTGGTGGACCAATTAGTTTCCTTCGCACCTCTTGGTGTTTTCTACGACAACTAGATCATTGCTGGTGTTATGATGCGGATGGTGTTCATTTTTCAAATAAAAAATAAATTAGATAGCGCAATTGATACGAGTTGCAGATCATTCATTTAGGGTATAATAATTTTAATTAATTTAGTGATATAATAAAAAAATCAATAATAAATAAATGGTACAGAAAAAGATAATAATTAATTATAAAAAATAAAATATCATTATTGTATTTGAAAAGATAAAAAAAAAGTTGTAGAAAATTCACCACTACTATATCAACGAACATCATCTCATTACTAGAAAAATTCATCGTGATGATTCTAATATCGTTATAAAATATTATATGAAAAAACTAAAAGAAACTGTATGCATTGTTAAAGAAACAATTCAACAAACATGGTAAAATATTATAAAAATAATTTTTTTGTGTTTATATTTAATCAATTTAATTTGATTTGATTTGATTTAATTTTAAATATTAAATTTAACATATAATAAAAATTCAAAAAATAACCCTAATCATTTCAAAATTAATGAAAAGTTTTATAAAAAACAAATAAAAAAGTAACAAGTTGGATCTCCATTTGGATAAATATTGGCCAGTAAAATTAAAAAGAACACAAGTTTAAAAGAAAAAATAAGAAGCCTCTCTCTTTTTCGTCTTGGGAAGTTTTCAAAAATTGATATTATTTTTATTTTATTATTTAATATTAAATTAATTTAAAATTTAGCTTGTTGAATAAACTCAAATTTAGGATTTCATAATTGCAAATTTTTTAATTTAAGTCTAGAATACTTATTCAAGTTTGCTTCTTTTTTTTTAACTTATATTTTTTTAGTTTTTAATTGAAAATTGAACTTTGTTGTCTTGTTATTTTTTTTTAATAAAAAATCCACAGTAGAGAAGGAAAAGGAGGAAGAGATTTTCTTAGAATTTCTGCGACAATGGCTTCTGTGTTGTTGATTTTGCTTGAAGATGAGATAAAGAATTTTGAAGTTAGCCATTGTTATAATGCTAGCTTTTTTTTTTAAAAAAAAGACAAAATTAGATGAACTTGAGAAACAGAACTGGGAAAAAAGGGCGGCAGCTAGATAGAAGAGAAAGGTTTCAAATGCCAGTTTTTTTTTAAAAAAAAACTTTCACGTAAATTTTGTAATTTTATAATTTCAAGAATGCAAGTGCTCTTTTGTTACTGGTTAAAAAAATAATAACAAGTTTATAAATAATTTAACTTTTCCATGTGCATGTAAAGTTCTGTGAATTTATAAATTTAAGGTTATAAACTGTAATCCCTGAAATAACAGAGGTGGAGGGAAAAAAATAACTCAACTACAAAAAGACAGTGTGATATTTCAAAAAACAAAAACAATTGAGGATGAAATAATAAAAAAGAAATTAATTTTTTTAAAATATATAGAATAAAATAATTAACAATTAAAAAATTATAAATAATTTAAAATAAAATAAATAATAATCAAAATAAAAATGATCAAATATGAATGAACAACAAACAATTTATAAGGTTGTTGTGGAAAATTAAAGGGTTGAAAGTGGATATTAAAAAAGACAGAGAAAATTAAGGGAAAAAAGATCGTTGACCACACTGTTATTCATTGATAAAAAGATCGTTGAGATGATTTTAATGTTGCCTCGACAACCACCATTTAACAATCAAACAACCCCTTATGTGCTGTCCAATTAGCAGGGGAGCTCCTTACAAGTTGTCGCATGGATAAAATGTGTCAATCAAAATTTTTAAACTGTCTGATAACCAATCACAGTTTTGATTGGGTTACTGGTCATTTGAGTTAATTTATTTAAATATAAATAATATTATTTCAGTAAAAAAATAAAAATTAACATATTGCAATAAGATGATCAATTAGATTAGCCTGGTCACATTAGATTTTTTCTTTCCTCGTTCTTTTTTTAAATCAGCTTTGTTTTAATCTAAGATTGACTCGTCAAGTCAGTCGAATTTCAAAGATGCCAATCATTTTTTATTTTATAAATAATATTTTTATATATATTAAAATACTGATTTGCCTCTTAATCTATTATAAAAAAGCACGTGGATGTTAGCTTAAAAATTTAATTTTAAAATATTTTTAGTTTTTTTATTATACATAAAAAAAACCCTCTATATGCTGGTTCAATATTATTATTTTTTTTCTTTTAAGTTATTCGATTTACTAGGGGAAAAAATGGAAGGACCGTGTTATTCCAAATAATCGTGCCCATTTTATATATAAATATACATATTAAAATACTGTAAGACTTCACTCCCGGGCATTTGGTCTAGTGGTATGATTCTCGCTTAGGGTGCGAGAGGTCCCGAGTTCAATTCTCGGAATGCCCCATGAATTTAAATTTTTGTAATTTTTTACTCATGGGCCTTCCAAGCCCATGTTGCGTGACAAGCTTTCAACCAGTCTACAGCTTTTGAACATTAGGCCCATGGAAACGCAAATGGGAGTAGCCTTCCTTTTTTTCCTGTACAGTGCATTTTGCTTTTAGGTCTGGATTCAAGCACTGTTGAGTATTCAACAATAGAAAATCCCTTAGCACGCCAAACAATATCCCACGAGACTGGATATGACAGGATCGGCTTCGAGATAGATTTTGTAACTTTCGATTTTGTTTGTAGTTTATAGCCGGTTACATATGTAATAGATGCTTTTTTTTTTAATATTTTTAATTTAAAATCTATTAAAATAATATCATTTTTTTATTTTTAAAAATTTATTTTTAATATCAACATATTAAAATAATATAAAATATTAAAAATAAAAATATAAAATATAAAATTTTATTTTTTAAAATGTTTTTGAATTAGATCATATGTATCTGTTATTTTTTTAATTTTTTAAAATAATTTTTGAAAAATAGAATCTGAACTTAAAAAAATAAACAATATTTTTATCAAGTAATTATAATCCATGTATAAGATTATAAAAACCATTAGTCAATAATAATAAGATAAAAAAGAAAAAATGGGTGAGGGCCAGGTCTAATCTTTCACCTATTTTTGCACCCGTAAAAAGCCCAAATTTTCTGTCAAGTTTGCACTCAAAAAGCTATAGGCTAGCGCCATATCTTGATTTGCTTTTCAGAGAGACGAAAGAAAATCTTTGAACTTTTGAAGTGGTTGGCCATAATTCATAGATCAGGTCAAAAGAAGGCATTAAAGAATAATGGGGTGGGTTGTCTTCCTTGTTGCTTGCCTCCGGGCCATGATGTTTGCATACATGTCTTGCCATACCTCCCGCGGGACACGAGTAAAAACCATGTCAATTTCAAGAACCCTGTAAGAAAAGAGATGAAAACAACCGTGCCATATCCTCCATTTCAAGAAGAAACAGAGAGAGATTCTTCCATGCCCTAGTAAACACAAGCATAACTTCGCGCATTTGGGCGGTAGATATCCAAAATCTAGCTGAAAAGACATTCGCAGTCATCACTGTCAAGGCCGGCCCTGCAGGAAAAAAGTGGGATTCCTGACTCTCTGACGGACGAGCTAATGCTTGAAGATATCAGATTTGCGGATGATGGATAGTGATCGAGGCGTGAAACGACTTAGAGAGTATTGGTTTTGGAGTTTGCTTTGTTTTTTTTTAAGGATTTATACAGAAAAATACATATATTTTTAGTTTTTAAAGATGTAATTCGTGATTTAAGAAAGTTAAATCTTAAAAAAAGGAACTCCAAACCCAATATTCTAAGGTGGAAATGAATTGCAGTACTTTACTAGCACATTCGCATGCACCCCTATAATTTATTTTTTTTTAACAAATGAATTGCAGTACTCTAAGGTGGAAAGCTGAAAACACCAACCATGCCTCTTCCTTGAGATGGGGCTTTAAGGTGGGATGAATCACGGATTTCGGTGATGAAAAGGTCTGTGTGGTTTTGTTGTCTTTAAAGAGAGATTGTGGGAGTTGGGTTTTGTTGTCTTTAAAGAGAGATTGTGGTTATGTTACTAGTTATATGGTTTAAAGTATTTTATGTTTAAGAATATATTAAAATAATATTTTTTATTTTTAATTTGTTTTAATATTAGAACATCAAAAAAATTTAGAAGTATAAAAAATAATTTTAAATTAAAAAAATAAAAAACATGGTTTTCACCGTAAAAATTGCGAGTTAGTGAATCATGCTATGGGTATATGAATTACTGACAGGTCCAGCAATCCAGGGACTTGAAATAATTATTGAATCATGTGTTTTTCTTGTTTTCAATTTTTGTGGAATAGTATTATTAGCAATTGAAAAAAGAAAAGAAAAGAAAAAAAAAAAACGAAGGAGAAGAAGAAAGACGACTCTGGTTAAAGATGGTTGCACGGGATCCAATCAACAGGACCTGTCCCTGTAATAGTCTGGTCCGCGAGGGATTTGAATTTAAAATTCGACCGCCTCTTCAACAACAAAAATAGCTAGAAGATAAAAAAGCATGAGAAGGGAAGGAGTTAACAGAAGGATAACTGAAACGAAGAAATTAACGAACGGATACTGAATGGCATCAATCAACTGCATAGTTTCAGACCCGGCCTGGTAGCCGGCTCAGTTTAAAGTCTGAATTCTAGATTTTAATCCGGTTATCAAATCATTTTGATTAATTTTTTTAATAAAAATACTATTGTTTTAGTAAAAAAAAATTAAAAATCAACAAATTATAATCCAGTTTTTAACCATATCATTAAATTAATCTATCAAGTTAACTAGATTATTTTAAATTTTTATTTTTTAACTTAGCCCGGTTTTAATCTTGGATTTAAATTCCTGATCAGCCCACTAAACTAGACCGACTTTCAAATCTATAATCATCTTTAATTAGTGTCACAATCATTTATTAGTTCTGGCAAGAAATCTCAGCAACGCAAAACCTTGTGAATGGTAAGCTGGTAAATGATCCATGACGAATATCATGGGAGGGAAGCTAAAAATGCCAGCTAATATTTGTCGGTTGTATTTACAGCGCGATGAAAAAAATAATATTATTTATTATTTAATAAAAACAAAATAATACACACACACATTGATAACATTAAAAATATTATATTTGTGTTTTAAAATATATACATATATCATATTATATTAAAAAATCTAAACATTACAGAGAAGGGTTTGGGTTGGGATTGACAATATTTATATCATACTTATTACTCATTTAATAAAATATCTATAAAAAAATATTTATTTATTGGAGTTAGGTTAATATTTATTAAATTTGAATTAAATTTTTAATTTTATTTTTATGGTACATATGAAATAATAAATGGTTTTTTATTTGTTACCCGCCAGAGCTCACGGGAAATAAACATATATAGCTACTGCAAATAATTTTTTGGTGAAGATATTTTTATTATTTTTAGTGAGTTGTGAATTTTTGATGAATTTTATTATATTTTATAATTGTGTTTATTTCCTGTTTCAAGGTAATTTCAAGAAATTAACTAATTATATACGATTAATTACTCTGTATACCAGGAATATCCCTTCTCTACGTGTCTCTTTTTAAACAGAGGAGGCTGCTTTTCTGAGCAAACTAGATCTCAAGGAATAATTAATGGTACATGACTGTTGCTTGGAATGCACCATTACCATAAGATCCCCCCCCGCTGTGCCATTCAGCATCTGCCTCCACATCCACATTCGCACAATAATCTTGATCTTCCTCCACATTCACTTCCATAGACGCGTATGCATGCCGACGTCTACTGCCACCCCAATGAAGCTGCTAGAGTGTCACCGGCCACCTTCGGTAACTAGATTCTCCAATTCCCCACCTTTTTTTGTTTCCCTGAAAAAGATAAGCTTTGTTCTTGTCCCAGTAAATTCAATTGTGCCATAGTCTAGCTCTCGAAGCATTTCAACTGTACCATAGTCTATTTCTTGATTTTAGTTTTGGTTTTTATGTTTTTTAAGTGTTTTATGAGATATTAAAAACACGAAAGGAAAAATTAAGAGAAATATAAGAAAAAATGGAATAAATACGCGAAAGGTAAGTTTTTTGTTGTGATTATTCAGTAATGGAAGGTAAAACTGGAAATTTTAAAAACTAGTAAGGTAAAACTGTAAAATAATATGCTATGAAGTGAAAGTGATTATTTTTTTTGGTTTGATTTTTATATAAAAATAATAATTAAATTGATTTTTTTTTAAAAAATTAAAATTAAATCAAAATTGGTTTAAATCGACTTGTTTTAATTTGATTTTTTAGATAAATACCGCTTCAAACGGATTTGACTTGATTTTTTTTTTGATTTTTTTTGTTTGTTTTTTTTTTTAAATTTGGGTTCGGTTTTGTTTATTTTTTTTAATTTCAAGTTTATAAAATTAAAATTAAATAACACTAAGTGATATTTAAAAAAAATTAATCAGTTTAATTAATTATTTTTTATGATTCAGTTTTTTTAATTATTTTTTTAATTTTTTAATTTTTTTTCTCGAGAAGCCTTATGAATTTACAAGGAGAAACAATACAGTTCACCTCAAAAAAAAGGAGAAATAATCCTACGTGGCCAACCCATATAGATTTGGTTTCCTTTAGCAGGGTGACCAGACTAAAGTCAATTTCCCTTTTCTTTACTTGGACCTCGCCCCTTCTATAAATACCAAAAGCAAGTTGCCCAACAGAGAAAAGATTTATATAAAATACTCTCTCTCTTAATCACTGATTAATCCTCTTCATCCACGCTTGCTTCTATCGCGGCCCTGTCCTTCTCTCGCTCTAATCAATGGCCGCGTCTCAAGCAAGTCTCCTGTTGCAAAAGCAATTGAGAGGTAAAAAAAATCAATGATTTTGAATCGGGTTATTTGTAATGTTTTTCGTTTAGTTTTGATCTTTTAACGTATTGTGGTTGATTTTCCAGATCTCTGCAAGAAACCCGTTGATGGATTCTCTGCTGGCTTGGTTGACGAAAGCGACGTGTTTGAATGGAGCGTCTCAATTATGGGACCCCCTGATACTTTGTAGTGAGTAGTATTTAGGAATACAAAGTTACGATCTTTAGATGTTTTAATTGGTTTTAGGATTATGATAATCGGTCATATTTTTCGGTCAAGGATCGTTTTTTTTTTATTTGCCGTGAATACAAAGTTTTGATCTTTAGATGTTTTAACTGGTTTTAGGATTATGATAATTGTTCATATTTTTCAAGGATCGTGTTTATTTTCCCTGTATGGATCTACTGTATGGGTTTTGATTGTCTGATGCTGATGCTGATGATGTTCTTGTTACTTGCTTTATGATGATGGCTTCATGTTTTCTTTCAGTTTGAAGTCTAATGGTTTGTTGATTTTGAGCGATGATTCTGGTTTACTATTTGAGAAGCTCCCTAGAGGGCAATGATTAACTGGTTGGTGGTTTGATCGGATGATTAGCTGGACTTGATTAAATCATCTGTCTACGAATTCTCTGTTTATATGGTCTTCTGTCTAGTTTTCGTTTCATTCTAGTTCTCTCCGATAACTTGCCAGGGCTGATATTATAGCTGGATATATTTGCTTCTATACTTAAGAAACTGCGAAGCTGGGTGTTTCCTTCCTTTTGGTTTGTCTTTTTGGAGGAAAAAAAGTCGATTTCGTTAATGGACGAGCTTCTCACAAAATTTCTCTCCCACATCTCTTCTAGGATGGTGTTTAGGTGTTTACTTATTTAAATCCTCATTAAAACTAGCCTATCACATGAGTTTTCCAAGAGAAATGGAAGGATTTAGTATAAACTCACAAAAATTCTCCCTTCTCTGGATTCAGCAATAACCAGCCGGCCACACAAGCATGCATATATATATATATATATATATATATGCTTAGTCTAGCTGATCCTTAGGCGGGTGTAGGTTAAGGTTAGGTCGATGGCCTATGTCAATGTAGTCAAATCTTACATGTCATGATCCGGGTGAGGAGAAGAAGGGTAGGTGAAACTAAGGCTCAGTTAAAATTATATTTTTTTTCTGGAGAATTTTATGCAGAACTTTTTTAACATGCAAATTATGGCAACGAGTTTGAAACTAAGGTTCAATTAAAATTATATTATATGTTGTTTGTTAACAAGCAATTCTCTTGTTACAGTGAAGGGGGTTTCTTCAATGCCATCATGAGCTTTCCAAAGAACTATCCAAATAGTCCTCCAACAGTCAGGTTCACCTCAGAGATGTGGCATCCGAATGGTGAGTGCTTTTCTTCTGTTATTTTCAATCCAATATGTATATTCATACTTTAGCTACTTTTTTATTTTGGGATCTGGGCGTGGGATGCGTTTTGACATGTTTCCATTGTATATTTCAAATGAGTGAACTTCTAAAATGTGTAGCTATCTCTCTGAACTGCAGTTTACCCAGACGGAAAGGTTTGTATATCGATTCTTCATCCACCTGGTGATGACCCAAACGGCTATGAGCTTGCAACTGAGCGCTGGAGTCCTGTCCATACTGTATGTGATACTTCTTTTTTCTGGCTGTTATGAGCATGTAGCTTACTTTCTCTTGTTTTTTTTTTTTTTGGTTTATCCTATCAGCCATAGATGGTTTCTTAGCTTGAGTATTGTTTGTTTTCTTTGTTTGCATTTGTTGTGAACACTAAGAAGGTGCACTGTGAAATTCTATCAACCATTTTTTATTTTTGTTCTGTGTGACATATGCTGTTTTGTGCTCCTATCTAACATCTACCACTGGAAGGCTGCAAGCGTTTGAATAATGATTTGCCACTTGCAGTTCTAAGTTACCATTTGGTTCATGGATAAGGAAGAATGTCTGGAGAGATGTGCATGGTAACTCTTTGCTTTCATGCATGATTTTAATCCACTTTATGGCGTGATCATGTGATGGTGGTTCTGGTTGGCAGTGCTTATTGGTGATGGGCAACTATAAAGAGAGAAACTCAAGATGACTGCAAGACTGAATTGCATTTCAGTTCTGAGTGGCTAATTCCTAGCCCAGATTGAGGTGCTTTTCCCTGAGCCCTGGCGCGACTTTAGCTTACAAGAGGTCACTTTGTCGGGGTTGGTTAGCATTGCATGGTTTATTGGACATGTGAAAAAGTAATCCGGACAATCTGGGAAAAATTGAAAAACTATTATTAGGTTTATGCAATAAATATGGAGGGAACCTGGGCAGCATGGAGTGGGAATCATATGGATTTTATCCATGTCACTTTCAATTTCAGAAATGCTGTTGAAACAATGAACATATTTCGAGTGCAAAAGAAAAACATGAACAGTCATACTTCAATCCCATAGAGCCCTATAAGAGAAGGAAGACTAGAGAAAAGAAGATTACATATAGTAGTCTTATTAGCAGGGAGAAAAATATAATCAGAAGGATGGCCAGCAGAGGTGATGCGATGTTTTATTGAGTTTGCTTGAGGGAAAATTAGAGGCAGAAGGATTAAAATTGCTTATAGCTGATGCAGGATTGCATGGTGTATGTGTCCTCTCTTTTTATATGCAAGAACTTAATCTGATTCCTAATGATAATGTCGTGTTTTCTGTGTTCCTTTCAAAACCAAGATTGTGGTCTTTTGCACTACGGCAAATGTTCTTCCTTGAATCTTTTACTTGGTGCTTTTTTGTTCCCTTTTAAGTTGAGGCCTTGTTATTACTGAATCCAGGTTGACTTCATGTGATTCTGATTTGCAGGTTGAAAGCATCGTTTTGAGCATTATATCGATGCTTTCCAGTCCTAACGACGAGTCTCCTGCAAATGTTGATGCTGCGGTAGGTGTAGTATTTCATATCTTGGCTGCTTCCATTTCATTAGTTTCTTGAGTAAATATATTGGGTTTTGGATCGAGTGTTTAAAATAAATATTTTAATCCCTTGAAGAATTTCAATGTTATGTATGAAGAATATCTGAGTCGCATTCTGCCTGACCTTTATCATGACTGGAATAGGTTAAACTGTCTCATTACATATGTCATCGCATAGAGTTGTACACATTCTATTGCTGCCATTCAAGCTTTCACATGAGATGCTTCATTGTCTTGTGATTATTCATTTATGACTGGATCGCGCACTTTTTTTATTTCTATTGTTCTGGTTGATGCTCCACTGCTTTTATAACACAATGCCTTGAATTGTACAATAACCTCAGAAACAATGGAGAGATAGCAGGGAGGAGTTCAGGAAGAGAGTAAGTCGATGTGTTAGAAAATCTCAAGAAATGTTGTGACACTATATATTGCTGCATAGCTTCTGCATATCTTAATCAAGGGAAGAACTGGTGGCCATCAGACCCTTAAGCGAACCATTTAGAATTCGTTGTAACTTGCACCTTCTGTGCTTATGTTGGGGTGATAGTTATCAGTATTGGATATCTATATATGGTTTTGAACTCGGCTTTTCGTGGAGTTGTATGAACTTCATTGGCTTCTTTGTATCTTAATGGTTTTATTTTCTTTGTGCTGAAACAAGTACAATAGTAGTTTACTTATGATACTCCTTACTCCTTTCATTCTTTCTTCTATGATACATATGACAATAACCTTGATGAGATTACATGCAATTATCCAACACCCCCCCCCCCCCCCACAAGACAGCTCTGAAATAAAATTTCATCAGAAATAATTCATTAGAAACGTGGCTAACTTGTACTCTGAGACTTTGTTCAACTAGGTTGGAAAGTTATCGCACAACTCACTGTTCAACTAGGATACAAAATGGGCGAGGCATTCACTTATTGATACAGCATTGTTAACATTAGCAGTTAAATGTCTTGCTTGCAGCTAAATCATTGAAGTAATATCTCGACATTAGGGATGGGGATTTATTCCAGAATATGATGAATATCAAATAGAATGGGTGGGTTTTTTTATAGTTACTGATATAGTCAAACCTATACATATATATTGAATAATAAATGGCATCTATTTTTTTTTTAACCTCGTGAATAATAAATAAAATATGAATACTTTAAAAACTGGTAATTGCGTTGAATCTGGGTTTTGACTGTGAAAGGGTCCTAGGCTGGAAGGTCTTTTTCCCAGGGGGCTTGTGTTGGAGCTATGAGTTGGATTCTATTCTTCAAAATGCAGAGCTTGTAATGGCCCTAGCTTGACTCATTGATTATCAAGTGGGATTCTATTCTTCAAAATGCAGAGCTTGTAATGGCTCAAGCTTGACTCATTGATTATCAAGTGGAGCATGGGAGAAATTGACCTAAGAGGGGTGTACTGAATTTGCAAGGAAGATGACTACCTTGTTCTTACATCAATTGGCTTTTTAGAAAGAAGTAACTACCAACAAATATAAAGAATTTAACTGGGGATGGTAAATAAAAAATAATTCTGCCCTACGCTTTTCTTCTTTCGTTTTGTTTTACATGTAAACTCTATGAATCTTTAGAAAGAGGGCCAGAAAAATAGATTTAATTATTTTTTGATACGAGGTTCGATATTGTTCTGTTTAAAAAAGATTTATTTTTATGATTGAAATTGTTTTTAAAAATATTTTTAATTTTTAATTTTAAGAAACATCCAATAATTTTTTTTGATATTTTTAACATGTTAATATAAAAAATAAATATTATTCTGTTCATCCACTTATTAAAACAATTCCTGAGAGCTTGATTGACGTGATGTGTAAATGGATTTATCCAATGAATTTTCAAAGAATATATCAAGTAGATGTCTTATTTGGGATCTACATCTACTTGAAGATAAACCTAAGCAAGTGAAAGTCGAGAGAAAACAGTGATTGTTTAAAGGAAATCTGCTGACTGATAAATAATGAAAATTAACAGTAATCACCTTAATTTTCATTCTCAACTATTAACACTTTAACTGGTGATAATCTATTATTTTTTAAATTTTACTTAAGAAACACAAAAAAATAAATTTTGAAAGAATTATTTCTTTATTCTAAATATATTTTTTAATAAATTTTAAAAAATAATTAATAAAACATATCTAAATATTCATTAAATGCCATAAAATTTATGCAGTTGATTGCCATGCATGAAACACAGAGACAAAAGGCAAATACAGACGCAAAGCAAATACACTCTAAAGGCTCCAAATTCCATCACGAAAACTACTTAAACTTTTCAATTTGAAACAGGAAAAAGGAAAATCCAACATTACCCACATGTAATAGATTCAAGCTCCTGAATAGAACTCAAAATCTGTGTGTTCATCTCCTCCTCCACATAAATAAATAAATAAGATCCCTGACCCAAAGTGAAACCAAAAAGATTTACACTTTACTGTATCGCCTTACCTTACCTTACCTTACATATACTCCCCTAATTATCTTATTTCCCTCCTTTCCATTTCGGCCTCTCTCTCTCTTCCCTTCTCTCTTTAACTCTAATCATATAGAGAATCAATGGCCGCTTCTCAAGCAAGTCTCCTCCTGCAAAAGCAGCTGAGAAGTTAACAACCCAACCCCTATTTCTACCTTTTTTAGGTTTTTTCTGTTTTTTTTTTTTACTGATTTGACGGTTGATTTTTTCATGTTGATTGATTTTGTAGATCTATGCAAGAATCCAGTTGATGGATTCTCTGCTGGTTTGATTGATGAAAATAACGTGTTTGAATGGAACGTTACAATCATAGGACCCCCTGATACCTTATAGTGAGTACTCATCAATTCAATAAGTTTTTTATTTTTCAGAAATTCCAGGGCTATACAGCTTTTTTTTATTTTAATATTTTGTTTTTTAAATATTGTTGCCTTTTGGCTTGAATTTGGTTTAGGGTTTTAATTAATCATCTGGTTCTGATGATGCTAGGAGAATCACCTTTTATGTCTGGATATTTCATTCTGTTTTATTTGATTTCCAGTGATGATTTTTGGATTTCTTTTTGTGAAGTTGATTTAAAGTTGGTGTTAATGTCTTTAGCGTTTCGTTTAGCTGTTATTGAGCCCATCAGATTTTCTTTATTCGATTGGATTGCCACCTGAGCGTAATTAAGCCATGAATGCGTTCTGTTTTTTTATTGACTTCGAGCCTTCTGCTTTGTTTCATTCCAGTGCTTTCTGGTAACCTGACAAGGCTGATACAATTACATACACGTCAGCTAGTTTTTGGAACTAAGGCCTGGTTGAATTGAGTTTTATTTGGTTTTTTAGAATTATATCCAGAGCTTTTAGGAGCATTCGATTTATTGCATTGTTAGTGGACAATTAGGTGAGATTATGTTGTTTGTTAACAACAACTTGCACTCTGCTCACAGTGAAGGGGGGTTCTTCAATGCCACCATGAGCTTTCCACAGAATTATCCAGTGAGTCCTCCAACTGTCAGGTTTACCTCAGAGGTGTGGCATCCGAATGGTGGGTGCTCTTTCTTTTTTCATACTTGTGTGTGCGCAATTTCCTGCATCCATGCACATTGAAATCCAAAACTACTAAAGCGTTGCTGTCTCCGAACTACAGTTTATGCCAATGGAAAAGTTTGCATATCAATTCTTCACCCACCTGGTGATGACCCAAATGGCTATGAGCTTGCTACTGAGCGCTGGAGTCCAGTTCATACAGTATGTGGTTTGATGTTTTACAGTTACTGCATCAATTGTATTCCTTGCAGTTTTTATAAATACAATGCTTATTTTTTTCATGCCTTTTCTTTATCCTTTTACCCATAGGGTGGAAGTTCAGTTCATAATTGTTTTTTTCCCCCTTAGTTTGTGTTGAATGTGAACACTAAGAGCTGTGTAGAGGAGATGTCCTTTTGTATTCATGATATTCATGAGATAAGCTGTTCTCCACTCCCTTGGAAGGCTTCCATTGTCTGGACAAGCAATTTATAACTTACTGTTCTCAATGATGAATGCCGGAGGAAACATGGATATAGAAAATTGGAGCTCTTTGCACTTTTGCATGATTTTGATTTGTGGCATGACCATGTGATAGTGGTTTGCATTGGAGATGCATCTCAGAAATCAGCATCTATAAGAACAGAAAATTGAGATGACTGCTAGACTTAAAAGCAGCTCAGCTATGAGGGGCTATATTCTAGCTAAGATTATGTGCTTGTATTTTTGGCATGGGACACCTATAGGTTACACAAGAGGTTGCTCTGGCTGGGGTTGCTTAATTTTTTTTAGCCTATGGAACATGGGACACTGGATTGGCTGATTTAGGAAAGATCAAATATAATAATTTGAGTTTAAAAGGTCATGCGAGTAGAGGTCAGTTAGGCTGGGGTTGCTTAGTATTGGTTAGCCTATCGAACATGCGACACTGGAGTGGCTGATTTAGGAAAGATTAAAATTTGTAATTTGAGTTTAAAAGATCATGTAGGTGATGGGGGGTTTTAAATATTGTGACTCAAAGTTTACTTTCTCCATTCTTCACTCTTGGGAGAAGCCAGCAAAGGTGGTAGTATCATTAAACAATATGGCTGGTGATTTAAACTCTAGCAGAGTGGGGGAATCATTTTGTCTTCATCGATAGTGAATACAACTTGTTAACATTATGAGAACTTTTGTTGAAAAGATTTAACATATTTCACTTGCAAAAGGAAAATATCAACTGATGTATTCTGAATGCAAAGAACTAGAGGCACAACATGTAATTATATTGAGTTGATTGCCAAATAGCTCCATGTGTTTCACCTTACAACTCAGCACTGCATAACACAGTTCAGAGGCCAGATTGCCTCTAATTACTCTACTTGGTGTTGAGCCTTATTTTTTGTTTGGTTGAGAGTTTATCTTCTTTTTTTCTCTTAACCTGTTGTATTTACTGTCCTGGTTTGTGCAGGTTGAGAGCATTGTTTTAAGCATCATATCAATGCTTTCTAGTCCAAACGACGAATCTCCTGCAAATGTTGATGCTGCGGTATGTGTATAATTATTTATATCATTTATTTTATCATAAACATGAACATGTAACTATTATTCATGCCGTGGTATGTGTATAATCTTTTATATCATTTATTTTGTCATAAACATAAAAATGCAACTATTATTCATACCATATTTTTTTTACTGGGAAAATTTTAAGTTTGAAATAAACGCAAAAATATATGTTTTCACAAGAAGATTTTTCAAAATCACCTGTACATTCCAGTTTATTATTGTTGCCATGCATAATCAGTTTGATACATTTTTGGAATTATGCTTCATTTTGTTGTAATTAGCACACTTTATCTGCATTATTACACATCTTATCGTATTCTGTATCAGCAACAGCAATATGGGCAGCATTTTATTGTTTGTTGAGCGTATATAAGGATCGTACTATAGTTTTTTTCCGAGTAATTCTGTTCATTGCTCTGCAGCATTTTAACATTTTCTTGATTGAACACCTTCAGAAACAATGGAGAGAGAATAGAGACGAGTTCAAGAAGAAAGTAAGCCGATGCGTGAGAAAGTCACAAGAAATGATGTGACCCAGTGTTGCTGCGGTGCTTATGGTGTCTGTAGTCAAGAGAAGCAGCAATGAACTTTGTAGAATTCCTTACACCTTTTGTTTTCAATCCATTATAACCTTAGCTCTTTGTGCACGTGTTTTGAGTGACAATTATCAGTCTTAGATATTAATATTTTGGTTTGATTTTCGTGATCTTGAAATCAACTAAAATTACGTATTTGCCTTTCCATTTGTTCAACCACTCTTCTAAATGATTTTCTTTTACATTAAAACTCGAAAAACATAAAAAAACATAAAAGAATATCAATTTAATATTTTGTTTCTCACGTCAAAATGATCTCTTTTCCAGATTTATTTATTTATTTATGTTATTTACACTTTAAAACTATAAAAAAATTATCAATTTAATATTTTTTCAATATTTTTAAAAATCATTTGAAAATAAAAATTACCTAAATCCACGGTTGTATTATTTGGTAAATCTCAAGATACCTGATTTTAATTTTTTGAAGTGTGAATTCACGTTTGAATGCTGATTTCTTGATATATATATATATATATATGCATTCAATCCAGGCAGTAGAAAACACAACATTTAAGTCAATAGAAGAAGCAGAGCAAGAAAT
>NW_011499845.1:688133-703553 GCF_000495115.2 Populus euphratica | reverse complement strand
TCTTTATATATATATATATATATATATATATATATATATTTACGTTATAGTGTCATAAATATTCCACTTTTAAGTTTATAATTTCAAATTTCCCTATAGTTTCACGAGACTATAACGTAACAATATGTTTTTAGAAGCCAATTTTACCCTTCCCGTTAAATAACCAACAGAAGATTGATTCCTTTTCATATAAGTATCTTGTCTCTCGTCCCCCCATTAGATCCCCAGACGTGTGAAAAAAACACACTTAAATCCCAATTAACCATGAGCTCAACCAAATTCAGAACGTACGGGATTTTGATTGTAAGGGACAACACAGAAACTTCTGAACACTAGAAGAGCGCGATTTGTAGATTTTAAATATACAAGGGTGGAAATGGAAAATTGGTGACTTTATAAGGACTAAGATGAAGTTCACGCCTCCTTACCATTAAATATGAACCCCGACAAGCGTCCCTGGCTCTCTAGAGTCTCAAAGTTCCTGCACTCCGGCGACCGTTACTCGGGCTTAGAGTCAGATTTCAGCACCGTCGTCCTCAAGTATATCTCTGCTAAAATCTCCCACGCATCCCACTTCTCCTCGTCATCCTCCTTAAGTAAGCCTCCCTCTTTCACGTTCTGGGGTTTAAGTTTGCGACCTTATTTTGAAGAAGCCTTATTGGATAATTTGTTAAATACCCACTTCTATTTTAATGGTTGGTAGATATATTGTCGATTGTTTTTGTTGTTTGGAGTTTTTTTGCTGTTAAATAAAGTGAATATTAAATGTGCTCTTAGAGAAACCAAGACCCATTACCAAACACCAAAAACCCATTCCCCTTACATAGTTTCTACAAACATTGCAATGACCACGCGTGCCAAATATTGACATACTAGGCATTGCTCTCTTCCTGTTCGATAAAATGCCAGTACGTACTGTTGTTTCGTGGAACACTACGATTTTTAGCTATTCAAATGGGGGCAAGCTCGATGGTGTCTTTCTTTACTTTCGGTAAATCAAACTCAGTGAGATTACATTTTATACTGTATCAAGTGTTTGTGCTCATGTGGGGTCTGTATATGGAAACCAGCTTCACTGTCTTGTTTTGAAATCTGGTCTAAGAGTTTTGAGCTTGTTGGGTGTGCTTTGTTGAATTTTTATGCAAATTTTTTCAGTAATTGAGATGCTGAGTTGGATGACATGAGAATGTGGACGCTTTTAAGTTTAAACTGAATACAGAAGCTAAAGACTTGCTCCCAAGACTTCTGTTTTGAATTTAAAAACAGCAGGAGTCTGGTTGGGGTATGGTTTTTTGTTTAGTACCGGGGAACTAGGTGCTGCTCTATACCCGTTTTTCCTTGTCTCCAATATTGAATTTAGATGCTATGAACCTTTCACTACTTGATCAACACACATGCTCTTCAGAACATTTTTGGCACGCATTTAAAATTGGGATTGGAAATCCATACTAGACTCATTTTATCAGCTCATTTGTTTTTTACTGCATAGACATGCCGATCTTGGTTAGTGGCTGGTTTGGCTTCATGCAACAAGCTCAACTTAAACAACTGACCAACATGATCCAACCTGCAAGTTGCAATTCTTTGTCGAGATAGTTGCTATTGCCCTACACGATAGACCAGTGACCTGGATTATGTGAAAGCGCTTACTGTTGACCTATACTAAATTCCTTCATTGTCACACTGCATTGAAACACTATGGTGGAACTCCAGCACATTTGAGTTTGTTCTTTTACAAACATACAAGGATCCAAAAATACTTAATTTTTTTTATATGCAGCAACAACAACAACAAATGGCAACACCACCACCTCCTCCACGCACCACCGTACTGTCTATGCTCTAAGCTATATGGGCTCAACTGGTGCGTGAAAGAATATATTAAATTTCTCGGAGAAAGAGCTCGTTCTTTTGGCTAGAGTTGTAGATGTATGATTTGAGGAATCATGCAAATATCATAGTTTGCATTGGTTTTCTTTTGTCTATAAAATGAAACAAGAACCAAATTCGTTGCTTGTTGACAGAAAAATATCGTTAGTAGATGGATAAAAATGAGCTAAGTTTAGTTTAAGAAGCTCATACATGATGTTCATGGCATGCATGTTGTAGTAAATTCAGTTCGCATTCATTCCTGACGCGGATTGTTGTATATCCTTTTTCCTTTAAATTGTGAAGTCACACCCGTGAATTTCTAATTCATGTGATTATATGTCCAAGTTAAATCTCAAGCTTTTAATCTCGTCATTTCTTTGTATCTGGGATATTATGCCCCAAAAAAAACTTTAATGGCCTTGCCTAAATTTTTCCGGGGCATTCTTGGTTGAGATGGCGTTCTATCAAACAATGTCACAAAAGTTGCACTTTACATGCCTTTTTATGGTTGGCTATTGTATTCTTTCAGGCTTTTGGCTCCTTATATATCCCCTGGCATCTTTTGAGAAATTTTGAGTTTATGGTTGAAGGTGTATAAGGTAAATTGACTTGGACATCCCTTTGCTGTTCCAAGCCAAGATGGACAAGTGGACAAAACCCATTACTGTTGTATGGTTGACACTGAAACACAGCTTCAGCGACTCATGGCAAGAGACAGAATCAACGAGGAAGATGCCAGGAATAGAATAAACGCGCAGATGTCCCTGGATTTGAAAAGGTCATAGGCTAATATTGTCATTGACAAGTCTGGCTCCTTGGAGGACCTGGAGGAACAGTTTCAGAAGGTATTGGTCCAGGTTACCAGGCCTTTGACGTGGACTGAATTCTGGCTTTCAAGACAGGGAGCCTTGGCTCCTGTGTCCACAGTTATTGGAGTAGTTGCTAGAAAAAATGTTCTTAGCAAATTATAGCTGAAAATCCAAACTCCCGTTGCTTAACACCGCCCCTTGTATTTTATTTTATTTATGAAAAAAAGAAGATATGGTAGTATTCGGTAACAATTTCCAGACTATGAAATGTCTTCCTAGGAGTGGAAATAAATTCAATTCCTAGCTTGAATTTCCTGCGGTCGGTCCAGTTGTTGTTAGGATGAAGTTAATGCGTTTTGTGCGTGGAACTGGTTTTTGAGAGGGAGGGAAGGAGACCACAGCATCTATTGGAAATAAGACGTCAGATGAGCTTTTTATGGGAAAGACATCCGATGAGTCTACTCTTGAAGTTATCTTGCACTCGAGTTCATGAATTGTCCTGCAAGAGGTTCAAACTCTGCGGTGTCCGTAATTATGCCATTTGGCTTACCACTTCGGCTGTTGAAAGAAATTCACTCACTGGATTCCGGCCACATGTTAGATTTTCAACGTGCGTATTAATTATGATTCCCGTGGGCCGTGCTTAGCTAATCTCCAAATAATTAGCAAGAATGCGGATTACCTCTTCTTCTTCTTTATTCACATCAGAAAAACATTCCAACCAAGCTCACCTAACATGTCTCCAAAACTAAATCAATTGCAATATATCCTTTGCTATGCAAGTTACCAACGCCATGCGACAGACTACAAATGCATCAAAACCTTAATCAATTGGTCAGGTACCAGAAGCAAGCGGCCTGCATGCTGTTCAAGCTCGGCGAGTCTCGAAGTTAAAACACACACCCATGGGTATGCAAATAAATTATTAGGTGCCGAGATTTCGTTCTCTCGGAGAAATGAAAATAAAATAAAATCCATCTTGCAAATGACCATGACATTTTTCTAACTTGTCACCACAACAAGAGAGCTTTAAACTGATTGAATTTACCAATTCACTGCATCCAATAAAAAATGGATAGTACAACCCCCCATGAGCTGACCCAAAAATATCAAGCTGACTTGTCCAGAGCCAATTACAAAAACAAAGAAAAATCAAAGTCAATGGCTGTGTGAATATGCAAAACCAAGATGTCTGGAATATTGACTTGATGATTATCAGATGGGAAAATGAGGCAGTGCTTTACTGCTCACGCTTTGACTAAAGAGAGTGGGGAATTATTATAATGTAAATCAATCAGCAAAAGATTTGTTTTTTTTTTTAAAAAAAAAAAGCGAGCAGGATTTCGAGACGAAAAGATGTTTGCCCGTTGAAAAGAAGAAGAATGAGAGCGATGAAGCAAACTCTCAACTCATCTACCTCTTTTTTATTTATTCCCTTCTCTCTTGTCTGAACAAAATTAGCAAACGAAAACTCTCTCTAATCTCTCCTTAAAACATGACTGACTCATTATTCTCTACTGTTGATCTCAATTCTCATCAATCTTTTATAAATAACCCCACTCAATCGATACTCTCCTTCCTCTCACATTAAATCACCTCTTGCTTTCTTTTAATCTTTTCACTCCTCTTTCTCTCAAAAATCCCATGAAACATTGAAACCCCATGTCATGTCCCGTGACTTTCAACAACTCTCCTCCTCTCAATCTCAAACTCCCACCTCAAAATTCTCCATATCTTCCTTTCACTACTCGATACCTAACGACCCTTTTCACCCCTCCTCTCTCACGAATCCTCCCTGTTTCTCTGACCGCAGAATAATTACCAGCTGTATCATCAAGAATTATGCGGGCTCCACAGCCCCACCGTAACGGCGGCGAGACCCAGCAACACTTCCACTCCACCGTCTCCTTACAGAAGCTGAAACGCTTCAACTCACTCATTCTTGTTTTTCGATTCTCTGCCTTTTGTTTCTCTCTTGCCTCTGCTGTTTTCATGCTCACTAACTCTAGAGGATCTGATTCCTTCCATTGGTACAATTTTGACGCTTTCAGGTATATGTACATATTATATCACAGATTTCAAACTACTCTCTCTCTCTCTCTCTCTTTTAAGCTCTTTTCTTTGCTGTAAATTCCTATTTGGTTCGTGAGGAAAAAGGAAGTGTAAGAATCAAAAGGGATGTCTCTTCCAATGCTCTAGATTCAGTTTTTTTATAAAAAAAAATTATCTATTCCCGCTTTTTGCTTTTTCGTGATTTTTTTAGGAAGTCCAAAATTGTTTGAAAATTCTCTTTTTGACCATTTGACCCAACTACTTCCTCACGATTTCTGCGTGTCTGAGAAGAGTAAAATTAATTTTATCAAAATTCTTTCCTAAAATGACTTAAAAATGTTGACAGATACGTTTTTGCTGCGAATGCGATCGTCGCCGTTTACTCTCTATTCGAAATGTCTGCCGCCGTTTGGGAAATTTCAAGAAACGCCACGCTCTTCCCTGAAATTTGCCAAGTCTGGTTCGATTTCGGCCATGATCAGGTAAACGTATTCGTATCCCTCCGTCCGTCCGTGTATGTATGCACGTGTGTTTAAATCATCTTGGAAGTGAGCGAGAGAGTTTTGATGGTGTGTGCGTGGTGCAGGTGTTTGCGTACCTGTTATTGTCAGCGAATTCAACCGGCACGGAAATGGCTAGGACAATGAAAGACGCGTGTACGGATAACAAGCCGTTCTGTGTGCAGTCAGGTATTGCGATTGCCCTGGGTTTTGTCGGGTTTTTGTTTTTGGGTGTTTCGTCTTTGTTTTCGGGTTTTCGGGTGGTTTGTTTTATAATCAACGGCTCTCGTATTTATGTTTAGATTATTAGTAGATTAAATTAATAGTGTGTGAAATTAATTAATTAAGATTGGACTGAGAGGGAATATTTTTTTGTATCCGTGAGACCATTTTTCACGTTTTTACTGTGTGTGATTGAAAAGAATGAATGATGATCGCGATTTGAAAATTAACAATAAATAAAAAAAAATATATAAAAATGAAAAAAAAATCTCACATTATTTATTATAAAAATATTTTTTTAAAAAAAAGATAAATGACCATGTGGTACTTTTTTTACATGTATCTTTTTTGTTAATAAATCAGATGGAGATTTAATTTCGAATGACACCAAAAAGTTTTGAAATGCTGGGAATTCCCTGAGAACCCGGTGTTGAACAGTATAGATGGTAGCTTTCCGGTGTGTTTGGTGGAGGTGTGTTTGGTGGAGGTGTGGTGGTTTTTTGTTAAAGGTACAATATTTTTTAAGACACATCACACCTCTAAAAACTATAAAAATATGTTTTTTCCTCTAAAAAGCAAAAGCTACTTCATATATATATATATATATATATATATATAATGAAGCATGTAGTTCGTGCTACCACCTATACTGTTCAACACCGGGTTCTTATCACAAACGTGTTTAATGCTTGGAAGCTATAATGGATTCGGCGATAATGCCGCAGGGAATTCCCAGCATTTCAAAACTTTTTGGTGTCATATATATAAATCAACTCCTGCAAACCAAGAACACTCTAATTTGAAGGGGGTTTATAACTATCTCGTTAATTTTATTGGCAAGACCTCGTTGACATGACCCTGTAAACATAACCTTCTTCAAATTTTATCTACCTTAAATTATTAAAATAAAATAAATTTTTAATATAATATCAAAATATTAATAACTAAACAATTATAAATTCTAATCTCATCATTTCTTTCTATTTAATAAAAATTAAATATAAAATAATATGAATTCATATAAATTTTATGTTAAAAAAACTTTGGTTTGAAAGGATATATTAAAAAATAATATAAATAGCAACTTAAATTATTAGAATAAAATTATTAAAATAAAATAAATTTTTAACATGATATCAAAATATTAATGAGTAAACAATTATAAATTCTGATCTCTTTATTTCTTTTTATTTAATAAAAATTAAGTATAAAGCAATATAAATTTATGTAAATTTTATGTTTCAAAAAATTTTATTTAAAAAAATATTTTTAAAAAATAATATAAATTATATTTTAAAATTTCACCTCATAATTTAAAATATAAATTAAGATGTAGCATTTAACCAAACATTAAAATATAAAGGGAGGGATGCGAGTTTTGTCACCAATGATGATAAAATATGATTTGGCACATGGAGTTACGCGGCATGGTGGAGATAATGATTTTCTCCCAAAATCCCTGCCATTACAAACTTCACATTCCAAAACCTCAAAAAGTTTGAAGCGTTAGAGAATTTGCCTGAAATGTTCTATTTTAAACTTTCATAATGATCAAACTACACGAATTCACACTGATTGACTATGATTCAGACACTTATTTGAGTGTACAACGCCACCAATTTCAGCTGCCTTCATACTTTGGGTCAGCCATCACATAATGATAAGCTATCACCAGAACAAATATAAAAATGCCAAGAAAATTGGAAAAAAATCCCAGGTCTTGATCATCAAACATCTGTAGAAGCATGAATAAGAGCAAAATGCATCAGTAACACAACCACAATTGACAATGTCAAGACTAAAATTCACTCTGTTACATTAAAAGAAATGCAGTTGGCTGTCCTACTGCTAACATGATTGAAAACCCAAGGTATGGTGTGAGCTCAATACCCAGTATGCATTAAATTTCGTTCCCTCTCAGCTGTAATGCTTTTACTCTAGAGGAGATCACTGAAAGGGGGAGATCTATTGTTGCAATTTATTTCATCTTCAAAGGACAGATGGATGTATTTGCAGCATGTTAAAGGTCTTTAAAGAATATTAAAATTCTTGTTATGATCTTACCAAGCCCAGAAATACCCACGTATAGTTGACAAGATGGCTTAATAGAAAGCAACAACATAGAACAAGCCATGAGTTATGGAAAAAAAAAAACATGAATCAAAAAGCCATGCATACTTCTTCATTTAATCACTGCGCACATTAAAATTGCCAAATCTTAATTAAATCCCAACGGCAATGCTGCTACCCAGTACTAGGTGGTTATCATGGAACAATTCTCATCACTAAGATCAGCCCAGAATGAAATGCATTAGAGATTCATTTCGTTTAGACAAAGGTAAGTTATCTAACATTCAACTTAATGATTTGCATACAACTCAAAACTGCATAGTAGTCAAGCGGGCAAAGCCAACAAAAAGAAACAAAAAAGGACATCTTCTCGACCTATCCTGGTTTTCACTTTGAATAGTCACAGCTTTGCCAAGCACGCATATTTCTTTTCCTCCTTAAATCAACACTGTTACCTGTTCTAATCACAAAGGCAGTCCCTAAATTCACACTGCTACTCTCTAGCCTGGATTGATAGGAATAGTAAAAGAAATGCCAGACATGCTCATCAGCTATTTGTTAAGCAGGAAACTTCCCATGACTTCCTGGCACGAAGGTCCCGCGGGGCAGATACAGTTGCACCGAAATTCCCTTCAACATTTGAAGCAGTACAATCAAAACTTAGAGCCTATTTATTTTTGTGTTTTAAAGTATTTTGAAAAAAAAATTCCTTGCTTTAGATTAATATTTTTTGGATGTTTTCGGATAATTTGAATCTACGGATATTAAAAATAATTTTTTTAAAAAATAAAAAAAGCATTATACCACACTCCTAAACACCCCCCTTATCCTTCAAGGCGTGACAGTGTCCTTGGCCCCCGTAACAAAATTTCCAGAAACTCAAATAAACAACAAATTTATTTCCCTCGAATCTCAACTAACTTTATAGCGTTATTGGGATATCATATCACATTCCATTTCAACCAACAGATTGATGATAAAACAAAGAAACGTATACAGTCTGAAAATAAGAAAATTCCAGCCTAGTTATGAAAACCAAGGAAACAAACCACCATGTACTACGTTTCAAAGTTCCAAACAATGCTAGGTGAAGTATAAACCCAAAAGAGAACTGCCAAGATACACAAATCCGATAGAGTAGCATTTAGATTCTACAATAGAGATCCAAATTCAGAGAGTAAATTTTCTAAATAGGCCACTTCCTTTCCACAATCAAACGCAATTTCCAATTATGTTAGTGAGAATTCCCTCTCATCGAGTAATATTCGGTGCAAAGGACTAAGATTTGGAGAACAAAGCAAACCGAAATTGCAGTAAGAGGGAGGTAATCAAACATACCTTTTCAGCTGATCTGATGCGAGAAGGCTAAAAGAGTGACTACTAACTAGATCTCAACAGCGAGAGTAGATAGCTCTTTGTGGCTCACTGTGACACGCTCTCTGTGGACGTCACGGAAGTGGAACGCGAGAGGCATTCGATGATTATTTGCTATATGTCCGTTTACTTACTCTGGTTGACTGGAAATCCCACTGGAAGGTATTGGGCTTTCTATCCCAGCCCATATATGACTATTTGGGCCCCATGAGAGATCATGGATCTGTCTTTTGGTAGAAAGGTCATAAAGTATATATTACTTGTGGCGGAGCTAGACATTGGGTATTGCCCTCCTGGAGGGCCTAGCTTAAAACTATTATATTAATTTATTATTATTATTTAAATATATGCAGAGATGATTTAATTTTTTAAAATATGTATCTAAAACAAATTAATTTTTAATAAATTTATTATTTGATAAATATAAAAATATTTTATTTCTTCACGGTTCATGTATTTACTAGATAGAGAAATGCCGTTAAAAAGGTCTCCAACAAAGACATGTCTTGAGCATGAAGGAGACGAATTAGACATCCTCCAGCTCCACTGTCATCCTCGACTGAGAAGACTCGGAATCATTGTTTCATTATAAAATAATGATGTTTTTGTGCTCCGGTGGTTACTCGCAAGCATTTATCGATAGACCGGAGAAAGAAAGGACGGAAGTAGACAGGTTCAAGGGATAGCAAAAGGCAACAATATTAAACACTACAGTAATGTAATAACCTCGTATAACCCTTCCAAGTTTCAAAGACATGGAATGATAATTTAAACTGCCACTCTCTCAACAGGAAATGAAAAAAGAATAGGGATTAAATTGCGAGTGTCGATTAACATCGTTAAAAATTGTGTGGCTGCTGGGATTCGAGCCCAGGTCTCCACAGCCACAACGTGGAATTCTCACCACTAAACTACAGCCACAAGATGACTGTATGATCTCGACTTATTTTTATGATAGTGTGTAGCCTCCCCCTAGATGGACATTTTCCTTTTTCGGTCAAGAGACTGGACTTGGAAAGAATAAAATTTACATTAAGAAAAATATATATTGCTTTTCTGTTCAATTTGGAGTTGCATAGGAATGATTGCTTTTAAAATTAATTTTTATTTAAAAGTATATTAAAATATTATTTTTATATCAAAATGATTTAAAAAGTATATATAAAAAAATTTAAACAAAAAAATTTAATTTTTTATAAAAAATTATTTGAAATGCAATTCTAAATAACACCTCCATAGCAAGTGCATTCCAGGACATATTAACGTCTTTGCTACTTTCTTCTATTATAGATTTAAGATTGGTTCGGAAAAGTTATGGTTTTTAAGAGTGCTATTAGAAAAATAGATAAATTGTACCTTGAAAAAATAATACGTAAAAAGAATTGTGACATTAGCTTTTAAAACATTACCAAATACTCAAAAAGCCACAAATAAAAACCATAATCACAGCTAAAACTCATCTATTTTCTTTGTCTCACCTCCCCTTTAATATTGTTTTAAAGAAACATGAAAATCTTTCGCTCAACTATTTACGTTGGGTGAATCTTCTCTCCAAAATTCTCATGCTGTATTGGTCCGGCAGCTCCTTCATGCATCGATTTCCACTGGTGGTGGGATGACTCGTTTCTCTAAGTTCCTCCTTGTTACTCAATGATTTTTGTTTTTATTTTTTGTTGGATGAGTTACTCAATGATGTTCTTCTTATTTTTCACTTACCATTTTACTAAGCTTTGTATAGGGATTAATTGGTTGATTTCTTTCTTTCTTTTTTTACATGTTTGGATTCGCTGTTTCTTCCTTGAAATCATATCAAGCAAGATATATTTAGCCATTGATCTCAGATTACCTCATTGAAATTTAATTTCCAACTCAATCATCTATTGCTTTTCCCTTTCTTTTTTTGTTGATAAATGGGAGTTTCATTTTTGGTGGTGTTAAATTGATTCATCACGAGTTGCAATGAGAGGTTCTAATAAAACTAAATGTATCTTTTGCTTGGATTTAGCTTTTTGTTCATTTATACCTCTCAGGGGATTTCATTATAGCGTAAGCCAGTCCAACCTCGCTTTAACCTACTCTGCACCCGTACAAGTTTGAAGAATTTATTATAGAATTACATCAGTGTAAAAACACTGGTAATCTCAAACATATTAATCCTCATCTTTGCCACAAACAACGTTCTAAAATATTCTAAAACCTCAAAAAGAAATTGAAAACATCAAGGAGCTGCAACAATCTATTCAAACCTTTCACTGTGGTTGAGCAAACAAAATTGACAGTCTGACTATCACTTGGACACTTATTTGAGAGTGGACAGCACAAGTTTCAGTTGCCTTCGTACTTTGGATCAGCCACCACATAATGATATGCGATCACCAGAACAAATATAAAAATGCCAAGAAAATTGGCAAAAAAACCCAGATCTTGATCATCAAACATCTGCAGAAGCACAAATAAAGGGAAAATTTATCAGTAACACAAAAAATTGATAACAATGTGTTTGCAATTTTATCTGACTTTAACGAAAGAGACTGTATACTATGCTTACAAGGTTAACAACCTCAAGGACACTGAATTCAAAATCCTACATGGAGTAATCACTATTTGGTTCCATTCCCTCTCAGCTTATTGTGTTACTACCAGAAAGAAAACTGAAAGGGAGTCTTAGAAAATGGATGTAAAAAAGGCCTTTCAAGCCCCATTTAGATGGTTATATTTCCTATTGAAGTCTAAGGAAGCCTGGAAATGCAAGCATATGGTGAACAAGAGGGATCATAGTCAACACAAAAAAAAACACTGAAGACAAACTACAAATTACAAAAATACACACATGCATGAGTGGAAATGACACGGTCATCATTTCACTTTCATTCAATTACGCCCTGCGAATCAAAATTGGCAACTTAAAATCAAACCCCATCACAATCACCATTAGCTTGGTCTATTTGGTAACATGACACATTCCTTATCGGTTGATGGAAATACCAGACAAAATGCATTTCAAATTCTTTCAGTTAAGATTAAGGATGGTTTCTGTTACTCAGAGTCACTTGTGCACAACTCGAACCCAGATTTATTAGCTTCAATTCAGATGTGCGCACATTTCATTTCTCCGACAAACTACAACACATTTTCCCATGTTGATGTAGAGGCACTGCATCCATTAATAAGGACTTATTCCAATCACCCTACAGCATCTAAATTCACACTGATAACTTCCTGTTGTTAATAGGACCTGTAATTGCTAATTTATATGCTCACAGCAGGTTGCACAAATTCAAGATGTATCAACTCAACAAGGTTAAAACATCAAACCTACAATGACATCAATGCAAACCCAGTGCTAAACCAAGACAATCTCGAGCACCATTTACCACTTCCATAGTACACTAGAGATGCAAGCTTCAGTCAAACAAATTGTAACCTTTTGCAACAGGTCAGCAATTTCAGGCAATAGAATGCAATTTCCCATTATGGGAATCCAGATTTCATAATCATAAAATTCACAGAAAAAAATACAATGAAAAAGGAAAAACTAAGAAAAGGGAAACCGATCACAGTGGGATTCGAACCCACGACCTTTAGATTCGGAGTCTAACGCGATATCCACTCCGCTATGCGATCAATTGTGATTTTTATTCGTACTGTTTTATTTATTAATCACCATGTCATGAATTATATACCAGACCTACTTTCCTCCTTTCAAAATCACGTGAATACAGCTTAACATGAATTAAAAAGACGAAAATAGAAAAAAGAAAAACCTTCGATGCAATTGTATGTTTTGATTATATGGATCTACGATCTCTATCACGATTGAAGACTCTCAAACTTTAAAAAAAAAGAGAAAATTACAAAGCATACCCTTTTTCCCGATCCGAAACGAAAAGGGCAAACTAATGGCTAGATCTCAGAAGACGGGAGTAACTGCTCTCTGTCTCTGGGTCTCTTGGATTCTCTCTTTCTCGCGATCTATCTGTTTTCTAGCACCAGCTGCTGCTTTCGAATGCAAGTCGATGGGTTTTTTTGGTAGTCACGGGTCGTGTGTGTTACATGGGTTAATGGCCCACGTTATGTTTTTTTAAAAGAGGCAAAGCCCAAGTGTGGCAATTTTTTCATTGTGGTACTTAAACATTTTTTAATGTCCAAATGTGTTTATTTTTAAAGGGTAGAATTTAATCTTAAAAGAGGCAATTTTAGGTTTTTTTTCGAGGTTAAGTTTTATCTCTAAAAATTTCTATTTTTTATATATAAATAGAAAAAAATATATGTTATGTGAATCTTGAGACGTGAAAAAGACTTGAAAATCGATTGAGTATAAAAGACAAGTGCAAATATATAAAATTAAGTAAAAAATTCAATCTAGTATAAAAAAATATCCATGCTTACAACTAACATTAATAAAGAATATTGAAGAGAGAAAGGTGAAATAATTTTTTAAGCTAATTGAGAATATTCTTGAGTTATTAACTCTTGGCTGCAAGCATGGGACTATTTAGCAAAGAAACGGAAAATGTTGGCATGCAGGCCGGTGGAAGAAAAGAGATTCAGTATAAGGCCGTTTATTTGGTGGGAGGTAATTTTTTTTAAAAGTAAAATTTTGGAAAAATAGATTTTTATAAAGTAAATTATTTTTTTATATTTAGTAGTGTTATAAAAAACAAGTTGTAAAATATTTTTTTAGTATTTAATTATATCATGAAAAATAAGCTAAAACATAACCTATTAATATCTTTTAAAAATTTATTAAAATAATAATAAAAAATTTTAAAAATTAAAAGGTTAAATGAGAATGAAATAGGAAAAAATAATTTTATAAACTATCTTAAAAAAATAACAATCAAAATAATAAAAATCAAATCTAACAGATAAAAAAATTATAATATAATAAAATTAAAATAATTATAATTATAATTTCATAAATTATTTCAAATAAAATAAATAATAATTAAAAAAATAAGGATTAAATTTGATAAATAAAAAATTTTAATTAAAAAAGCAGTAAGAGAAAAGCAAATAATAATCATAAAAATAAAAATCAAAGCTAATTTAAAAATAAAAATAAATTAAATTTCAAGGGATAAAATATAAAAAATAAAAAATATATATAACAATCAAAATTTTAAAAATCAAATTTGTTACAATTAACAAGATATTTTTCTAAAAACGAAGCTAAATTTTTTTGATTAAAAAGTATTTTTCATTAACTAATTTTTATAATGAGAAACAAACTAATAAAAATTTAAAAAATAATTTTTAAAAAATTACTTCCCACTAAACAAACAATATCTAAATTAAGTTATGAAATATAAGAAATTCTAAATCTAGGATTATCTATTGCTTTTATAGCATGTAAAGGGGGAAAGTGTCTCGTGACTTTTTCTTACCGAGTAGGAACGAAGAAAAATGACTGTTTAAACGGAACTAGGTTACAATATGTGTTATTGTTATGGCTTGTGAAAAAATAATATTTAAATTGTTATAATTTTCTGTGGAATTGTTGTTAAATTTGATAATAATTAAAATTTAAAAAATTATGACCCAACTATTTTACTAACCCGAATTTAAAATCAAGTTACATGAGAATTGTGATATTTGTTTTTTCTACATAAATTATAACAATGAGATGTTAGAGATAAAAATAAAATTATAAAAAAAAAGATTTTAAAAACAAACTGAATCTTTTATGATACTATTGTTATTAATAAAAAAAAATTTGATGAGTTGTATCCAACAATATTAATTAATGCTATTACCAGTGATTTTAGTGAGTCACATTTGCTTTTAAAAATAATTAACCCATCATTCATCTTTGAATGACAAAAATGATTTGTATGGATAACTATTTATGATATTTTTTTGATATCATTAAATTTAAATTTATCCTATAAAGATTTTTTTTTCACAGCACTAATAATATTATAATAAAAATTTAGATGTGTGTCAAGAGTCTTGTAGCCATTCATTTTTTCACAACAAATGCGTCATGCTCAAGTTATTATTGATATTTTTATTATTATTGATATTTTTTTATGGTATTAATGAGGTTGTAATTAAAATTTTGAAGTGACTTTATGGTCTTTATTTATTTATTTTTCTTTTTCCTCTCTCCTCTCCCATAACATGCATCCTTAGCCGGTGCAAAAGTGTGAAACTGCCGGTGTTTTGCTCAGGTGGAGTCGATGCACGATTCTGTGGCGGTTTCACGGCTTGAGACGGCCGGAAATGGGAGATCGGCGGAGAGAGAGAGAATCGCCGGCGAGAGGAGAGAGAAGCTCTGGGTTTTGATCTGGTGTGGACGAGTGTATGGTGCACTCCTGCGTCTGAAGGCTGTGAACCGCTGGATCTTGGATGAACAGATCGTGCGGCTGTGATTCGTTTGATCTCCAAGTTGATCGGACGGTCAGGATTGAGTGGCCTACGATCGGGTGTGGCGCGGTGTACTGAGTGCTCGGTATACCTGCTGACGTGGCGCAACCAGATCGAAGGGCAGATTATTTGAGCGGCTGAGATTGATTTGG
>NW_011499845.1:643596-685859 GCF_000495115.2 Populus euphratica | reverse complement strand
TGGTGGGACCCGTATTGACCCGATGGACTCGGTTTTGATAGAAAATGACGGTTTTGACCCGAAACGTCCTGAAACTTATTTTTCATCCCGGTCGACATCGTTTAACCCGTATTGACCTGGTGGACTCGGTTTTGACAGAAAATGACGGTTGACTCGAGAAAATATATTTTAAACTCTCTTTTTTTTTCTTTTTTTTTTTATCTATTATATTTTTTTTGTCATGAATAATAAGATAAAATAACATTCCTAAAAAATTTTAGTTAATCCAAAATTGGGTTACAACACTATTTTATAATATTTTTTAAATACTGTGATTGCAAAAAACAAGTTTAAATATTTTATCTCCTGATCATGATATATATAATTTCTGCTATTTTGTTAATTTCTTAAGTAGGTTATTTGCAGATTTTGTTTTTAAAGAAAATTGCTAATAAGCAAAAGTAGCCAGGAAAATTGACGGAAGAACATGTTGACTTGACAATTAAAAAACATCAGACTCGATAAGTGGATAAAATATGGTTTCAAATTTCTCACTTTATTTGTACATGTGTAATAGATATCGAGCTGCTACGAAAGAAACGAATGGAGCATGCATCAAGAATATTGATCCGAGCGAGCAAGTTCGAGAACAACTTGAAATGAAAGTTTATATTGCTACATCCTAAAATCCAAGGACAAAAACAATGTGGCTGCTGGCATTCGAGCACAGGTCTACTCGAGTGGAATTCTCACCACTAAAAAGCAGCTACGTCGTATATATTGTTTGGTGAAATAACAGTGAAATAGCTTTCACGCAACTCTGTAATGGGTGAAGCACGGTTTCTTTGATTTAAATTATTCAATACGTGTTTTTATAATTATATTCATAACTTAGGTAATAAGCTGTTGAACTGTTATGGATTCAGTTATTTTTTAAAAGACCTTTCTAACAGAGCCCCTTCAAGGCTTCAACAACACGATACGTCACTTCAGCTTTCGGAAACCAGACAGGTAGGATGCTTCCCCTAATCCAAATGGTACTAAAATACTGGAATACAGTGCATTCCTACACATCAACAGCCCTTTTCTTCTTCTCCTTCTTGTATTTTTCTAGTCGCTGTCGCCACCTGTTCTGGTGGAGATTTTTGCAAGAACAACCGAAGAGGGAGGCTGCTTCCCCTTCAAGTGGTGAAATTATGGAATGCAGCGTCATATTCCCGCATAGAAGATATCATCATCCATCTTCTCTCTCTCTCTCTCTCTCTCCCCTTTCCTTTTTTAATTTGTTATGATCAGCATCTGTCATGGAAGATTACAAGAATATTGAACTTGACACGCCTAACAAATAAGAAGATTTCAAAGGACTACAATTAATATATTGCCATTACGTGATGGGCTGTGAGTAGAGATCGGTCGGTAATGGTTTCTTTCTTGGGTGCAGAATGGTAGGTGATATTTTCGGAGTGAAGACGTGTGATGGGTCTGGATCTGACGAGGATGATAATGCTGGCACGTACAAGGTATATACTGATAACATTTTTCAAAAAAACCGTGCTGTATCTTACGTGGCAGATAATTAACGGAGACTTCATTTTAATCGTTTCCGGATCATTAGCTGTCCGAGTTAAAAATCACATGGTCGCTAGACCACCAGCTACCAGTGGTCTCAGCCAATCAGAACCCAGATTTCTGTCCCCCCCCCCCCCCCCCCCCCCCCCCCCCCCCCCCCCCCCCCCCCCCCCCCCCCCCCCCCCCCCCCCCCCCCCCCCCCCCCCCCCCCCCCCCCCCCCCCCCCCCCCCCCCAAGAAGAGAGATAATGCATGCAGTTGCAGCGAAGCAAAAAGTAAAGCAGGGAAAAAAAATAAAATTGTGAGAGATGGAAGGATATTTAGGTATGTATTAAATTATTATTTTAGATGTTTCAATAAAACCAGGATTAATTTTTTAAAACCACAGTTTCAACCTTAAATTCTTACTTAACAATTGGATTAGTTCAATAATTAAGAACGTTAAAAAAAATTCTAAAAGAGTAATTCAACAAAACTCACAGTCCATAGAGATTAAATGGATTAATTATCGAATCAATCTCATGGTGGAACACGAAAACATGGATCCATGAACCGACGTCGGAGGATAGGTCACGTGGGAATATCAAAACTTGCGTGACCACACGGATCTCGTAGGCTCGCCCTACTTACAAAACTCCCTGATCCAGGATAATTAACCGGATGACGTAAACAAATGCATGTCTGATGACAAATGTAGTAAAGAGAAAAAAACCTTAATCTGACGTGTACTTACTCTTTAGTGCAACGAAACGGAGAGTCTTTTGATTGAAACCGACCAAGTTCCCTGTACCTACAGCGACTTTCGCTTTCACTCAACCTCAATCGAACATCGGACACTATATATATAGTCCTTCATATCTTTAAATCTCATCAAAATAAATATAATAGTTATAAAATCCTCTCTCAAAATCCTCCTGCTGCAAAAGTGATCCTGGTAATTAATTCTCAATTACTTGGGATTTTTTTTTCTGTTATTCTTTTGTTTAAAAGAAAAGGATGTCGGGATTGAGAGATATTCAGATCTGAGGTCTTCTTTTCTTTCTAAAAATCGGTGGGGTATGGTTTGTTATTGCATTTGAAGCTTTGTTCTTCTCGTGTTTTCGAAGTCCCGTTTAATTTACGCGTCTTTCTCTTTCTCTGTCACTAGTTGGTGTAGTTTGTTAGTGTGTTTATTTTCATAATTTGCTGTTAACCTTAAATTTTCAAGCCAATTTGGTTACAATTGAGCTCTTTATGTAAAGCTGCAGTCTTTGAGTTTCATGGCTCGCAGCAAAGTTTAAGATTTTGACCTTTTTTTCACATCACTCGGTGATCTGATTTTTTTCTTGGATTGATGTTTGTCGGGTGGTTTGATATGAGGTTTTCGAGCTTTTAGTTCTTGGGTTGTTTATGCATCCGATGATCATCCACAGTTTTCTTTTTCTGGGTTGTTTGTGAAATTGATGTAGATTGAGATTTTTCTTTTAATCTCTCGATTTTGTTTAGAAATTGAACAAAAATGGCCAAGGAGGCTTCGAATGGAAATCACAACTCTGCAACAAAAGCTCCTCCAACTCCATCTCCTTTAAGATTTTCCAAGTACTTCCAGGTATAACTATGTGACTCTTTTTTTTCTCATTTATAAATGGTGTGATCTTTTCGTTTTTTATCTGGTATTCAATTAAGTTTTTGTATGATCCATGATCTGCATGGCACAAAATCGTGATAAATTTATTTCAAGCTACATATCAATATCCAATTTGCGATTTACTTTTTATTTCTCTATATCTGTTCTTTTTGGGTTGCAATGCAGGTTGCATTGAGTTTTGGATTGCAAGGAAAAGAAGTTATAATATTAAAATTGAATGCTGAAGTTACAATATTAAAATCGATTGCCGAAGTTATAATATTAAAATCGAGTGCAATTCAGAGAAAATGTTTGCTAGATCTTGTTAGATGCAATCTAGTTTTGCTTTCTGGATTTTGAGTTCATTGAGGGTCGGTAATTTTTCAATGTGAGATTTTCCCATCATGGAAGGGTTTCTGAAAAGTACCTGCGCATTAACACTTGATTTTGTGGATGTTTTCGTGCTTTAATTGATATTTTTTATAGAAGGTAATTGTTTGGTGGTATTATCAGAAACATATATTTTTTTCACAGCCGTCATTATGGTGTGCCCTTCCGTTTAATAAAAGATTTTTGCTTGTTTTGGTAGTCCAATATGAGGATTTTGGTCACCGGAGGAGCTGGATTTATTGGTTCACACCTGGTGGACAGGTTGATGGAAAATGAAAAGAACGAGGTAAGCACATTTTGTTTCAAAACCATCTGAAGATATTCAAGAAGATTGAAAGGTTTTTACGAGTTGGCTATGCCTGTTTTGCTTCAATAAGAACAGACAGTTGTCCATCCAATAACAAGTGGAAAGCATTTCCACACATTCATGGAATATAAAAATTTGTAAGTTATGTTTGAATTCCGTGGTTGGTCTATTCTGAGTTTTGTTCGTTGCGTCGCTTAGGTTATTGTGGCGGATAACTATTTCACTGGCTCTAAGGATAACCTAAAGAAATGGATCGGTCATCCAAGATTTGAGCTCATTCGTCACGGTACTGTTGCTTTTAGCTTCTTATGTGTCCAGCAGTGCAAAGCCAACGCATGTCAATGATGTCCTGCTTTCTCTATTGTTCATGAATTAAAATGGCCATGTTGATGTTGCTTTATTTCTGTGCAGATGTCACTGAGCCATTGCTAGTTGAGGTAGATCAAATTTACCACCTTGCTTGCCCTGCTTCCCCAATCTTCTACAAATATAATCCTGTAAAGGTATGCCTGTGTACATCACGCTCCTGTCCTTGTCTATATATTCGTTCACTTCTCCCTCTCTAAGTTCCTGTGACCTTGAATCCTGATTTTGACCATTGAATTTCCGTTTGACCTGTAAAATTGCTATGCATGACAGACCATAAAGACAAACGTGATTGGGACATTGAATATGTTGGGACTTGCCAAGCGAGTTGGAGCAAGGTTTGAGACTGCTACTCTAGCTCGCAGTTATCATTTCATAATGCATGATCCTTTGTTACTGAAGCTGCATTAATTGGCAAACAGGATTTTGCTTACATCAACTTCTGAGGTCTATGGAGATCCACTTGTACATCCTCAGGATGAGAGCTACTGGGGAAATGTCAACCCAATTGGTGTGTTAGATTTCCATCAACTTGTAAATGTGAAAAGTTATTCATTAAACTTTCTCCATGTAGGAGAGCAACCTTTTTTATGAACTTTTAGCATGCAGATTAATATGGAGTGGGGGTTGAACCATATTTCTATGTTTTTCCTTGGGGAACAAAAGTCTCCCTCATTAATTCATTTCTTTGAAGATGCCTTATATACTGTATTTGAGGACAACTTACTGTCTGAAAATTTGTACTGCTATGTCTGCACTTATCCATGACAAATACTTTTTGTACCACTTGCAATGCATATTAACTTTTGTGGATATGTTGCTAATTTTTACAGGAGTCAGAAGCTGCTATGATGAAGGAAAGAGAGTGGCTGAAACTCTGATGTTTGATTATCACAGGCAGCATGGGATAGGTATGTGGCTCTTTCTCTCTCCCTCTCCGAGATAATTTTGAAACAGTAATCTTTTCTTTTTGTGATTTTCCAATGTTCAAAGCATATCCACTCATCTCTCTCTCTCTCTCTTTGTGATTTCCTGCATCTAAAACATCTTCACTATTTTTTTCCCTTGCCAGAGATAAGAATTGCCAGAATTTTCAACACTTACGGACCCAGAATGAACATTGATGATGGTCGTGTTGTCAGCAACTTCATAGCCCAAGCAATCCGGTAAGTCGGTACAACAACAGCTCATGTGATTTTTTGAAAAAGTTATTGTCGCAACTATTTATCTTAGTGGCACCTGTTCTGTGAATTTATACAGTAACGAGCCTTTGACTGTTCAAGCACCTGGAACCCAAACCCGGAGTTTCTGTTACGTGTCTGACATGGTAGGCTAGAAATTTTTCATTGAATTAAATGATGGTAGATGATATTAGTTGCCATGACTGGGTCTTAATGACTCGTGTGCCCTTCATCTTTATTTCAAACACTTGAAGGTTGATGGCCTCATCCGACTTATGGAAGGAGAGAACACTGGGCCTATTAATATTGGAAATCCAGGTTAATCTTCGAGCTCTGTAACAAGTCACTTGGTGTTCTTTAGCGACCTATCTATTGAAATAGATGGAAACTTTTACTCTTATTAATCCAAGGTTTGATTTTTCAGGTGAATTCACCATGATGGAGCTTGCGGAGACTGTTAAGGAGGTTAGTTTCAATTTGCTTGCATCTCCTCCTGGATATGAATTTACTTGGAATAATTTCTCTTTGGGACACATTGAAATTAGCACGTTGCTCCATGACTAGTTGTATTTTCCATGTGCTGGGTTTACTGTCCTAGTCCATGTGCAGACGCCATCATTATGAGCTGGAAACCAAAAATACCAATTATACCAATTAAACTTTCCATGCATGAATTTCCAATATCATTAATCTTATCACGTTCATTGGCAGCTTATCAACCCTGAAGTAGAGATCATAGTAGTGGAGAACACACCAGATGATCCTCGCCAGAGGAAGCCAGACATCACAAAAGCAAAAGAATTGTTAGGCTGGGAACCGAAGATTAAGCTGCGTGATGGTCTTCCTCTCATGGAGGAGGATTTCCGACGGAGGCTTGAAGTTCCCAGAGAGAACTGAACCAAGTGAAATTTTCATGAATTTGATTTCCCAGCCACCTATAAATATAGAAACTATTAATTATCGCAGCTATCAACTACTATAACAAAATAAAACAGTTGGTTAATTTAGTTTGGTAATAGCATGTTTGGGCCCAAGATGTTCATGAGGAGTTTTCTGGGGCGCAGCTTCCATCAAGAATTTTGTTGTTTCTCAACCTGATTTTAGCTACACCGAGAAAAATGGTTTAGACGTGACATCAAAGAAGAATGATTATAAATTTTTCAACTTGTCTGTATGTTCTTGTTGCCACAAGAGGGGGAAGCGCTATGATATTTCTCACTTCCAATTTCTGTAAACAATTCATCAAGGTAATCTTTTTCAAGAAACCACGTGAGAGATACATTGACACTGCACCCCACTTCTATGCCCACAATATGACTTGTATAACATATGATAAAATGAATTGTTCAACACAAGAAGAATGAATAACAATGGAGATTCTCCAATAAGTTCACATTACGTCTGGCCAGCTTCTCACCATCAGATACAGATCCAACTAGGAAATAGGAAAGTGAGTTGGGCTTTATCCAAATTGGTGCTTGAAACAAGTCGTTTCGGCAGAAATTAAGAAATAGAGGGAGGGAGGAGAGATTGGCCACTGCTAGTAAAATCTACCGACCTGCAGAATGCCATAGCTAACACCTTCAAAATATAACAGAAAGCAATAATAATCATACTGCCAATGGTCCTATTGCTTGAATTCCAAAAACCCTCAATACTGCAGCTAAGCTTCGTTCACTTGTTCAGCAGACTCAATCAATCTCTTCTCCCCTGCTGGAACATTGTATGAAAAACAGTCATCTTTTCTTCAATTAACCGGTAGTTCCAGTTTTATGTCGGGTTGAGTGTCCCATATGTACATCAGCTTAATATTTCACATCTCAGATTCTTCTTGATTTCATCTCTTGCACCGATCATGTTTCGACCGATTTGGCAGCAGAACGAAAATCAAAACACATGCCTGCAGCTACAGTTGAGGTTTAATGGCGATGATGCAAAACAAAAGGGCATATAGAGATTCTTCCAAAAAGTTCAAAGACAAGATGATGGAAGATGGATTATAACAATTTACATCTCTATAAGATTTTCTATGATTTCGGTATGCACCCATCAAAATCTGGAAATTTTTAACAAGTGGAATGGAAACTTCTTAACACTCTGTATGCAATGAATGTCTGAAATGCAGTTAGATACCAAAAATATATTGAGTATTAATATCCAAGCACAAGTTTGCAAGCAGGGTTTGGATATATGCACTACTCTTCAATTTGCTGCTAACTAATTGATATTCATTGACTGCCGGCAAATAGGGTTTGGATATATCCACTACTCTTCAATTTGCTGCTAACTAATCGATATTCATTGACTGCCGGCAAATATCTTCATGGCCTATCAGAAGTTTCAACGGCATCAATGCTGTCGTTACTTGTCACAGCATCTAGAGTCGGCAAAATCATGTTGCAGTCTAACGGTCCTAGGATGAGAAATTTGGATGAAATTGATAAACTCACCATAAAGCTAAGCTGCAATCAAGGTTCCCGGGGAGGAGGTTAAGTTAGACGCACAATCAAACTCTACCATTTACTTTGGAAAAGTAAGAGACCCTGGCATGTGTTGACTACACTAATATCACAAATTTCATGCAGCCTCACCAATTTCTCAACGGTGCCCTTGAATGCATTTCCTTCAGCAGCGACAGCTGAATCAACCACCAAGATGAACCTTTTTTTATGGAACAAAACCGTGGAAATAATAATAATTTTCACACGGTGCATTTACTATGGAACAAAACCGTGGAAATAATAATAATTTTCACATGGTGCATTTATTTTCACACTTAAAAGTGTTACATTGCAGCGGCTAACAGCAGTAGCCAGTGAAATCGTTACAACTAGACAAAGCCTTTCTTTTACCCAAAAGTCATCAGTCTATTTAACCACAAAGTGACTGAAACAAAAACTCTGCAAAACAATAAGAGGAGAAAGATGAACTCAAACAAAGCTAAATGCCCTTCATAATAAGCATTGATCTGGCACCTGGAGAGCACATTTCCAAATTCACCTGCGAAGGCATGGTAAACTTATTAGAATGTTGCAAGGATTAGTTCCATGTTTGTTTTTCAGGCACTAGAAATAAGCAGCTTTCATTTTTTCTCCATCAAAAAAAGCTTTGACTGAAGGCACCTTTAAGTGCCACTTTCTTGTTGGACATGGTTATTTATCATGCATACAGAGAAGGAGGCGAAGCATGGGAAAAAAAATTACCAGAAGGCTGCTCATCTTAGACAGGGTTCGTTTAGCATCAGTGCCTGAAAGACAACACGTTAGCAGCAATCATAAACCAGATAAAATTAAAAGGTAAAGGTAAGAAAGGATGTAAAGAAATGCAGTTAGTCTCCACAAAATAATGAACGCAATCCAAATTCTCCAGGTTAAGAACTTTAGGCTTGAAAAAAAAAATTTACAAAATCATCCACTTAATTCTTGTCTTCTTCTCTCATGCATGCAAGAAACTCATGTACAAAGGAGGCATCTAGTAAATCCATAACCACAAAAATAAAAATTGACAGGGCATTTTGTCCTATACACTAGAAATGAAAAATCTTAACAAACAACATCGACAAAGTATTGTTCCCCACGTTCTATGACCAAATAGTTGCCATTCAAATACTTAGGCAACAGAGAGATGCATTTCCTCACCCTCGCAGGCCTTCTTCATAACAAGCTCTTTAAGGCAGAATTTGCTTTAGATTCATACATTGAAGTAGACTGATTAAAAAAAAAACTATACAGATTCAGCGGCGCATGAATGGCACATCTAGCAAACTAAAACTAGCAATGAACCCGTTTGGAATGTTGTAAACTATACAAAGCAAACCCTCAAAATTGGCAAGAAATATTTCACTACCTGAGAAGGATAAGAATGTAATGTATTAATCTACACACAGTATAGCTACATCTTTTATTATTCAAACTTTAACAAAAGAAAGTGAAGAAATGCCAACATCATCGTAATCTAGGGTTTCGCAGGCACACTTACTTTTTGTGTCTTTGCACGAAAGGAGAATTCTTCGCATCCTCCTCTACAGAACAGGAAATTAAAACATTAATTCTGTAGAAATGTCATCCAAATCAGTCCAGTTATATATACCCAAGACAGAAATATAAAGATTTTGTAACATTTATATTTATTAATTCTAATCGAGTGAGTAAATTGCAATAAGATCGCTTAAGGCAGTGATTAAAACACGAATCACTACGCCAGATCTGACATCTTAATAGAGAGGAAAGGCAAGGGGGTTTACCAGTGAGGCTGAGAGAGAATTTGGTGATGAGAGCGCCAGTGATGGCAAAGCCAACGAGGAAAGGCCAGTTACGGTTCCATTCTCTCTTGAAGAATACCGGCCATGGATCGAACTTCCTCATCCTTCTCTTTTTCGATTCTTTCTTCTGCGTGATTGTCTTTTAGACGCTGAAAAAATTATCAATGACTGCGGTTCGGGCGTCTAATTGACGGCAATGCAGAGGGAATCGGTTTGCTGACTGGTAATGGTCTAGCACTGAACTGGTTTAGGTGCAGCCCATTCTAAGTAGACCTGCTTTGGGCTACCTTTCTGATGGCTTAGTTTCAGTGGGCTTCGGTTCTCTTGCCCTTTGGGCCTCTTTTCATGAGCGTGAAGTTTAGTTTTCTTTGAATAATTTTTTTTCCTTTTCTTTTTTTATGGATCGGCGATTTTTTTTTCCCTGGAGAAACTAACGGTTTGATAATCTTTCCGTGCTTCGCTATGGTTTGAACATTTAACTGATCACTCGAAATTTAATTGGGTAAAATAAATTAAACATAGTCAACGTTTTATTTTATTCAATTAAATACTTCAGTTTAATTAGGTTTTATACGTCAGGCTAAGATTAATAGCTACGTGTTCGGTAAAGGCGTACATAATTTTTTAAAAAAATATATCAAATTTACCTGCATTTTTTACCATGAAATTTTTTAAACACATTATTATATATAATTAGCATGATATATTTTAAAAATATATAATTTTTTTATTAGAACTCATGATAATAACTTTAGACATTTATAACTAAGATGAATTCGTGAAATTTTTTAAAGCCAATAGCAAAACACGTAAAAGGACCTCTTTGTTTTTACATTTTAAAATATTTAATTTTTTTATTTTTTATTTTAAATTAATATTTTTTTATATTTTTAAATTATTTTAATATATTAATATTAAAAATAATTTTTAAAATTTTTTTAATGTATTTTAAAATAAAAAACACTTTAAAAAAAATAATTAATACCCATCCTAACTTTTGATAGGGAAATTTGACATGCAAACCATGACCTTACAAGTCCTATCTTTTTTAACGAATTAGAGATCCTATTGATTTGCCCATATTTTACACGTGGATAGTGATCGGACCCTTCACACGTCCGTGTCCCTGTTGCTCCGGCATGAGAAGAAGGACCTCCCTAGGAGGGACCATTTACCCTGGTTAGGAGTCGTAGTCACCCTCAATAGGATCTGAATAAACTCATCCTCGCGCTCCGAGTGAACCCAACCAATAGGAAAACGTAGCAATCATCAGCCGAGGCTCTCACGCCTCTCGATTCATTGGAATAATCGTACTTTTACTGCAATGGCACGTACGAGTGTATTTTAGAATTCTATCGCACACGGTTTCATTTTTTTTTAACATGCTAAAAAAATATTAAAAAATTAATACAATTTCAACATAACTAAATGATGAATAATTATTATTTTAAAAATAATTTCCCTTACAGTTTAATTAACATGTATAAAAATTTAACTTGAAATTTTAGATCCATGATTAAGAAATAAGATTCCAATTTCAATAGTAAAAAAAAATAGATAACTTGAAACACACCAAAACTTTATTTTTTACATAATTAGTATCCTTAAAAAATATTGACAATAAAATTATAATCACATCTTAAAAAATAACCAAACATAATTGTAATTTATTAATTATTTTATTTAAAAATAATTTATGTTTAATTATAATCTCATTTAATGTTTTTAAAATATACAGTTAAATTATTTTATGAAATATTTTATGAAAGTTTTTTTAAAATTATAAGATATGTCGAAAATAAAACTTTGATAACCCATTATTTTTTTCTTGTCATATCACTTTACTTTCTTGTCATTATTAGATCTTGAATCTCGATTTTTATTTATTGGATTTTTGTAAATTTTTAGGCCGACTCTTGTTTATATTAATTTATTTTAAAAAAAACATATCATAAAACTTGACTAAACAATCATTATTTTAAATAGTAGTTATATATAAAAAACATATTTTTAAAAGAGACTACTAATTTAAATAATTAATGTATAAAAAAATAATATGCTTGAACACAGTTATAGTCAAATTATATTATTTTTCAAATACCTTTCAAGCTGTTTTATTGTTCAAAAACTTTTAGCAAACTACATTATTAAAAAAAAAACCCCAAACACGATATAATTGTAAACAATGTTATCCATGCGATTATTTTGTGATAGGTGTAATTTAAGAGAAGAAGAAGAATTGATAGAAAAAAAAAACAGAGAAGAGAGTTTTACATAATTAATTTCCCCCCTCCTTACACTTGAGATGACTTTTTATAGCCAACTACTGAATGAGTAAAAAAACAACTGATACAACGAAATGGAAATAATGACAGAAATAATCGGTGCATGATTCCCACACACCTTCTGCATACAACGAAAAGCAGGGCACTAAGCCCACTAATTATTTGCATCCCTTAAAAAACTAACTAACTGTGATATGTCAGCACATGATCCACGAACGCGGTGCATGTCGTGGTTGCCTGGTGAAGGGTCTGTTGCACATATCATTCCCCTTCCCTCATAGTATCCTTGTCCCCAAGGATAAAATCAGGATATGTCTTCATAAAACGCCATAAAATTTCCCACGTGGCATCTTCAACAACAGCACCTTTCCATTTGATTAAAACCTCCTTCTTAGGCCGATATTGTCCCTTACATATGACACGATGATCCAAAACCAACTCAGGCTATGGCAGAATGGTAGAAGTCGCTGATACTGGAGGTAGCTCGGGAGAGACTGGAACCACAGAACTCAAACACTTGCGTAGGCGGCTCACATGAAAAACATTATGAATTTGAGACCCAGCAGGTAAGGCAAGCTTATAGGCAACTTCCCCCACCTTAGCTAATACTTGATAAGGGCCAAAGTAACGTGGCGCCAGTTTCATTGACCTGCAAAAAGCAACTGATGTTTGCCGATATGGTTGCAACTTCAAATAAACAAAATCTCCCACAGTAAAATGAACTTCACGGCGATGTTTGTCAGCTTGAGTTTTCATCCGATCTCTCGCAAGAACTAGTTGATGACGTAAATCCTGAAGAACCGAATCCCTATCATGCAAATATTCATCCACAGCTTGGACGCGAGTAGTTCCTGGCACATATGAAAGCACGTTTGGTGGTGAAATGCCATAAACTGCTTCAAATGGCGAAATCTTCGTGGAAGAGTGAATGACAGTATTATAACTAAATTCTGCCCAAGGCAACCAATCCACCCACTTATGTGGTTGATCACCTGTAAAACATCTTAAATACTGCTCCAATGTCCGATTGACCACCTACGTTTGGCCATCGGATTGAGGATGATAACTGGAGCTCATATTGAGCTGAGTACCCTGCAGTTGAAACAGAGTTTTCCAAAAGGAGCTCAAAAATACCTTGTCTCGGTCGCTGACAATAGACACAGGAATTCCATGAAGCTTGACAACATTAGCAATGAAAGATTTGGCCACAATAATGGCCGTGAATGGATGCTTCAGAGCTACAAAATGAGCATATTTACTCAAGCGATCCACCACAACCATGATCACTGTGTTGCCCAACGAAGGAGGCAACCCTTCCACAAAATCCATAGACACTTCAGTCCATATTTTAGTTGGGATGGACAAGGGCTGCAGCAACCCTGCAGGACTCAAACAGTCTGCCTTAAAACGTTGACAAGTATCACAGCGTCAGATAAAATCTTTGACATGTTGTCGCAGTGTTGGCCAAAAGAAAGTACCGCGGATTTTTGCTAGAGTTTTGTGGTAACCAAAGTGGCCCCCAACAGGAGAAGAGTGATGATCTGCCAAAACTGAAGGAATTAATGTAGAAGAGGGATTTAAATATACCTTTCCACCTTTGAACCACACACCATCTTTGCAAGTATACAGTTGTCGCTGATGACCTGAATTTAGCTTGAATAAATCAGTGTAAAAAGAGTCTTGCTGAACCTCTTGTTGCAGACGTATCCACCAATAGGGCCGAGGCAAGGAAACTGCCAAAAAGTTGAACTCGACTTTTCTGGACAGTGCATCAGCACCTTTGTTGTCAGGGCCCTTTTTGTATTCCACCACATAATCATAACCAAGGAGTTTCGGAAGCCAACGAGTCTGTGCAGGAGTTGTGATGCGTTGTTCTAACAGAAACTTGAGACTCTTGTGGTCAGTCCTGACAGTGAAGGGTCTACCCAGAAGATATGGTCGCCACTTACGGATGGCTTTGACAATGGCCAACATCTCTTTTTCGTAAGTGGAGAGTGCCAATGATGAACCCTTTAATGCCTCACTAAAGAATGCAATCGGCTGACCTTGTTGTATGAGAATAGCGCCTATTCCAATGCCACAAGCATCACATTCAATGAAGAAACGTTGAGAAAAATCAGGCAAGCGCAAAACAGGAGGTGAAGTCAAGGCCTGTTTAAGTTTGTTGAAGGCTGTGGACTCATTTATTCCCCAACGAAATCCTTCCTTGCCTAAACAATGAGTCAATGGTGCTGCCATATTGCCAAATCCACTGATTAATTTTCTATAATAACCCGCCAACCCCAAAAAACCACGCACACCCTTTACTGTTGTCGGCTCTGGCAAATCAACCACTGCTTGTATCTTGGAAGGATCAACCTCGACTCCTTTCTCTGATATGACATGGCCCAAATAATTCACCTGTGATACTCCAAATTGACATTTTGATTTCTTGACATACAAACTGTTACTGGACAAAATGGTTAGAACACTAATTATATGTGAAATATGTTCATCCCAATTTTTAGAGTAGATCAAAATATCGTCGAAGAACACAATAATATACTTGCGAAGATATGGTCTGAACAGATCGTTCATAAGACTCTGGAAAGTAGCTGGGGCATTCGTGAGACCGAAAGGCATGACTACAAATTCATAATGTCCTTCATGAGTGCGGAAAGCTGTTTTCTGGATGTCGGACTCCTGAACCCGAATTTGGTGGTACCCCAAACGTAAATCCAGTTTTGTAAAAAACCTGGCACCATGCAGTTCATCCAAGAGCTCGTCAACAATTGGAATAGGATATTTGTCCTTCACTGTTATGTGATTGAGTGCCCTAAAATCGACACAGAATCGCCACGTTCCATCTGCCTTTTTTACCAACAAAACAGGAGATGAAAATGGACTGTTGCTTGGACGAACTAAACCAGATTCAAGTAGTTCTTTAACCATCTTTTCAATCTCAGTTTTTTGATAGTATGGGTACCTGTATGGACGAACACTAACAGGTTCGCTGTTGGGTTGAAGTAGAATCCGGTGGTTATGTGAACGATTTGGTGGCAAAGTTGTCGGTGTGTCAAAAACATGCGCAAATTTGTCAAGGACTGCTGCGAGATCACTAGAATAAGTGGTAATGGAGTCCACATGCTCAGTCATAGTAATCTGGAGAAACAACCCAGTTTGTTGCAAGTTAAAAAGGTCCTTATTAGATAAGGCCTCCAAACCAGCACGACCAATTCCCTGAAACATGCGTTTGGTGCCCCCGCCTATGAAAGTCATCATGAGATTTCGATAATCTGTTTCAATTGGGCCAAGAGTCGCAAGCCATTGAACCCCTAAAACCACATGGCAAGCAGCAACAGGTAAGACATAAAAATCAGCAATGACCACATGACCTTGGATGAGTATGGAAAGAGCAAGACACCGTCCTCCACAAACAATCTTCTCACGATTAGCCACCATCACCTGAAACGTCTTATCTCGAATTTCTTGTAGCCCAAATTGAGAGACAATGGATTGATCGATGAAATTATGTGTACTTCCTCCATCGATCAACACTGTGACATCCTTGTTCTTCAATTTTCCCAGTACGCGAATGGTCTGTGGATGCTCAGTACCAGCGATGTCATGGAATGATATTTCTGGAAAAGATTCCACAGTTGCAATGTCAACGGTGCAATCATCACTGGTATCCATTTCTTCTGGTGTGGAATCTTCAATCATAAACAGTTGTGGCCTTTGACAACGATGCCCTGGTATGAATTTTTCATTATAATAGAAACAAAGGCCCTTCTCACGTCTTTCACGAGCTTCTTGATTTGTTATCCTTCTAAATGAGGATGGAGCGGTGGTACTGACTGGTTTGGATACTGGTGGTGGTCCCAGTACACCACTGTTGGTGGTTGGTAGAGGACGAGAAATGGCAGTTGATCGCACAAAAGTATTACCTTTTCTTTGCAGGAGATTACGTTCCTCCACCAGGCGAGCAACTCCAATGGTGTCTCCTAGAGTCTTTGGCTGTTTAATTTTGACATCCAAACGGATATCATCCCGAAGTCCTGCAATGAAACATCCAACCAAGAATGGTTCTGGTAGTCCATCCACACGATGCGATAGCCCTTCGAAAGCTTCTTGGTACGCTGCTACTGTTGTGACTTGTCGATAACGAGTTAAAGCTTCAGAGGGATCCTCATACTCAGTCGGACCAAAACGATGGAGGAATGCTGCTGTAAATTCAAGCCAGGTGAGTGTGCCCTTGTACTTAGTTAGCCAACGGTGCCACTGCAAAGCTAATCCCTCCAGGTGGAATGAAGCGAGTTGCACTCTTTGATCATTCGCAATGTTCTGAAACTCGAAGAATTGCTCTGCCTTATAAACCCATCCTGTTGGATCATTACCACTGAATTTTGGAAATGACAGTTTGAACTGTTGATGACTTCTGTCAAAACCAGTACTTGGAAAGGAACAAGCAGATGCTGGTTGTCGACCCTTTTGGGAAGCTTCTCCCTTGGTGAAAGAATTGACATCTTGGATAATGGTTTGGTGATTGGAACTGGGACGTAATGACAAAGTTTGTAATTCACTGATAGCGGTTTGGAGGTTTTGGAGGGATGTGGTAACTTGAGTCATATTGTTGTTCAGGAGGTCGAAACGAGACTCATGTTGGGTTTTAAGAAGATCAAATTGAGACGCATGTTGAGCCAAGGCTTCACTGACCTCATTGCGAAACTCAGTATTGCTTTTGTTCCTAGTCTCCATGGAAATGAGAGGCTCTGATACCAATTGATAGGTGTAATTTAAGAGAAGAAGAAGAATTGATAGAATAAGAAACAGAGAAAAGAGTTTTACATAATTAATTTCCCCCCTCCTTACACTTGAGATGACTTTTTATAGCCAACTACTGAATGAGTAAAAAAACAACTGATATAACGAAATGGAAATAATAACAGAAATAATCGGTGCATGATTTCCATACACCTTCTGCATATAACAAAAAGCAGGGCAAAAAAAAGCAGGGCACTAAGCCCACTAATTATTTGCATCCCTTAAAAAAACTAACTAACTGTATCAGCACATAATCTACGAACATGGTGCATGTCGTGGTTGCCTGGTGAAGGGTCTGTTGCACATATCATTTTGTTAACACGAAATATACAAGTAAATTAGACGACATGAAAATGTCTAGCTGTCCCCTCATCGTTTGAATGTGTGCTGTTGTCACGTGTAGTTTGTTTCGGGTGGAATCCAGCAACTGCCCACGTCAGCTCGACGGACTGCTGTAATGGACGGGGATGGGCTTGTGTCTGTGCTGAAGGCGTGACTCGTGATTGAGTCAAGTTTGTCTTTCTTTCCAAACTTGTCTTCTGTTGCCCTCTCTTCATGATGAGGATGTGTTTGGAAGGCTCATTTTCAATCTACATCGGTATGATGGGCAGAAACCGAAAGATGAAACAGAGGAAAGCTCCAGAATTTCTTCAAAGTTGATTTCAAGATCCCATGTTTTGAAGGACATTCTTGTCATTTAAACATGCAAAATTACAATGGTTTATCATCGTCCCCACCACAATAAATAAAAAACAACAATAAAAAAAAATTTATTGTTTGTGCTCATGTATTTTTTTATCGTGGAAAGTTGTACCTCATAGCTCATACAAAAGCAAAAGCAAAAATAAATACATCCTAGACAACTTTATACTTTATACGGCGAACAATATTTTGTCTCTAAAACTCGAATTGTGGATGACAACATGTCAATATTTTCTACCCCCCAGGTAAATAACATTTAAGTTAGACTTTATTGTAGTTTCTATCAAGTTGCCATGAGAGAACGAGACTGTCACAAGTAAACACAATAATCAGCAAACTTGAGTCCTAACAAAAACATGTCACTAGAAATTTTGCTTAACCATATGTTACAAATACTTAGTAAATAATTATAATTTTAGATATTAAAAATATATTTATTTGTGAGATGCGTCACGCGACAATCCTATTAAAAAAAATATAAAATTAATATTTTTATGCGAGTCACGCTGCATAAATATCATAACAAACATGTTTCTAGTTAAATAATATTAACAAATCTCTTGAAATTAGACCGTTAAAATGTCACTTTTAAAAAATATTTAACATTACATTCAAAATATAATTTTTCTAGAATATAATTTTTTTATTTAAATTAATTTTTTTAGTGTATTTTAATTTTTTTCACATGTTAATATCAAAAATATATTTTTTAAAATAATAAAAATATATTATTTTAATATATTTTTAAATAAAAATTATTAAAAAAATAATTACTGAGTCCATGTTAAACATGGTATTTAAGGCAGTACTGTTACTATTTACACCATCAAGATGTAAACTTTACTCGTGGAAACACCATACCGAATTTCTCACCATGAAAATATGGTAACAAAAGGAGAAAACAGGGAAAAGAAAAGAAAGGAAAGAAAAATACGCCGAGGCAAACACAACCATACAAAAAGCACAGTTACGAAGACACCCTTTTGATACAAAATGCCAAAAGGGCATGCGCCCACATAACTCCCTGACATGGACACAACCCCATCCGTGGGCCCTTCTTACCCAACAACAGCAAAAAAAGAAAAGAAAAGGAAAAAAAACCCTCGCTTGTAAAATCAAGGAATGGAAAGAAAAAAGCACATGCTTCTAGTCTCGTCCCTGTGCCAGTTATAACTTAACCGTCCCCTCAGCTCTTTCCTTCCCCACCCCAGCAATCAACAAACAAACACTCACCTGAACCTCCACAAATTTCTCTCATTAACCCTACAACACACCCAAAGACCAAAACCTTTCACATCTTCACATTTTCCTTGCGCTTTTCTTTTAATTATCTCCTGGAGTCTCGCAATCATGGGGATTCCAGCTGATGATGTCGTTTTGATCCAGCTAGGTAGCGGTTCCAATGACCCCACCGTCGTTACCGTCAATTGCCCTGACAAGTCTGGCCTTGGATGCGATCTCTGCAGAATAATTCTCGAGTTTGGGCTACACATTACTCGCGCAGGTACTTGCATTTCGTGGCCATGTTTTAATTCCTAGCAAAATTTGGCCCTTCTTTTCTTTTTTGGATTGTTATTTACGGGAGTGAATTATAGTAGATGAATAAGCTCCACGGTTATAATCTTTCTTGAATTTCGTAGGATATTCAATGATTCTAAATGATGGAATATCTCTCTCTCTCCTTTTCTTTTGACGATGGCAGATTTTCAAACGGATGGAAAGTGGTGTTACATAGTATTCTGGGTGGTTCAACGTTCAAACTCGCTAAGACTTGATTGGGATAGCTTGAAAAACCGGCTGTTGATTGTGTCTCCTCCATGTCTGGCTCCACTTTATTACGATCACAAATTGAATGGTTCCACGGCTGCTCCTTCTGTATATCTGTTGAAGTTTTGTTGTGTTGACAGGAAAGGATTATTGCATGGTAACTACGAAGATGATGGCAGGCTTGATGTACTTTGTTTTGCTGTTTAATTCAAGGAATGAAAATAACATGGCTCGTGCTTTTTACCTGTGTAGATATCACCGAAGTTATAACGGAGCTTGAATTTACAATTCAAAGACTAAAAGTGATGACAACACCAGACGAGAAAGTCGTGGACTTGTTCTTCATTACAGATGGCAGGTGAATTTTCCCTTTTTATTGTTTTTTCTGTTGAATTTGCTTATATTGAATATATGGAACCTAACTACAATAAATGTCACTACAATGTGTTCAATGCACCTTCCGATGATGTTTGCTGGCTACCTATTGATGACGAAGCGATTAATGGCTTTAGAAGTTCACCTGAAACTGTTTCTTCGTTTGAAATCATTGAAAATTCTCGTAGTTTTTGCTTGTCAAATACGGCTTTCTTGACAATATACTGTTTCATCCCGACATTGACAATTGCCTGGGGTTATAAAGTAATTGTCAAAAACGTGCTTGTCTTCATAAAGGAACAGCAATGTTATGTTTGGGTTCCAGATGTGCTCGACACTTGCTTAATTTTTTGGATTCAAATCGTGCTCAAGGGGTCCCTATTTCTTCACCGTTATTCCACAAGTGGCTCATCACCAGCTAGTCCCCAGGGATGACCACATGTTACATAGCTTTTGCTGCAAATTTGTAACTCACTCCAATAACCGAGATCGATGACTGTCCTCGGAGCAGGAAAGCATTATATATCTATAGAAAGGCATGCGATAAAATATGAAACTTATTATCAACAATCCTTAGTTGCCTAATTTCTTATTGAAGTATTGTAGATATATGGCTGTGGCATAATAGAGGGTATGAAAGAGTAATTGTTAACCTGGCCAGAGAAATCTACCACATGGAAAAAATTAGCGCTGGGCCAAAACCTTATAGTAGATCATAAGCCTTTCGCCATGATAATCGGAAGCATATTTCAGAAAATTAAACTACTTAGAAACCTTTTTTTTTATATTGTTGATCACATGGCATGTTTCTTGTAAAGTTTTGAAGTTGACTTGCTCCTGCTACTATGTTTTTAAAATCGTCTTCTATTCGAGCATGAGTAGGTGTTGGTCCCCTCCAGCACTGCTTTCTAATACTGTCTGAGCCAAGGTCTTGGGCGGTTTGTTTCTTTGATTATGACGAGTAGTTCCAGGAAGCACATATCATAATTGGACAAAATCTGTTCTTATATTTATCTGGTTATATATCAGTTCGAAGTTGATCTGTCAAAAAAGAAAATAAAATAGAAAAATGTCAATTCACAATTGATATTTGGTAGTCTTTTTCCAGGGAGCTCTTACACACGAAAGAAAGGCGAGATAACACATGTAGATATTTGTGTGATGTATTCAAAGAGTATTGTATCAGCTGTGAACTTCAGTTGGCCGGTCCTGAATGTGAAAATCAGCGGACTTTCTCTTCCCTCCCAATGGCAGTTGCAGAAGAATTGTTTAGCTGTGAGCTGTCAGAAAAGGAATCCTGCACGCAAGCACTTGTGACAGCTATAACACCACCAAAGAAGGCCATCGTTACAGTGGATAATCTTTTGAGCCCAGCTCATACATTGCTTCAAATACAATGTGTTGATCAAAAAGGTCTATTTTATGACATCTTGAGAACTTCAAAGGACTTAAATATCCAGGTACAGTGGTCATGAGATTAATTAGAACAACTCTTCTTAATTTGTCTGCTATGTTATTGATCCTGACCATCTTGAAATGGATCAAGTTGCACAAAATATCACCTTCCCATTTAAGATGCTTACAGACTGAGAAATCATGTTAGTACGAGCATTGTCCCTCTCGCGACTCTTCTCCTTTCAAACCTTTTGCTGGACTATTTTCCTTACTTTTCTCTGATGTCTCTGGAAATAATGTACATAGCATGCTATTGTTCCATTAATGCTATAGAATCTATCCCATTAAGTTTCACAGCAGTGCCACTTGTTGCTTTTTTGCATCTTTTTTTGGCACTAAATGGTTGATTGCAATGTGTATTTTAACAATACATGGCTGTTTTGTTTCTAATGTAGGTAGCTTATGGTAGATTCTCATCTAGCATAAAAGGATACCGTAACATGGATCTATTAATTCGGCAAACAGATGGGAAGAAGATTGTGGATCCTAAACTTCTGGCCAATACATGTTCTCGATTGAAGGAGGAGATGCTTCATCCATTACGAGTGATCATCACCAACAGAGGCCCAGATACTGAACTCTTAGTAGCTAACCCTGTTGAGTTATGTGGCAAGGGAAGACCTCGTGTATTTTATGATGTTACTTTATCTCTGAAAAAGTTGGGAATATGCATTTTTTCGGTAAGAGTTCAATATCCGCATTTCTCCCAATTCGGCTTCTATCATCCGCTATGTACGAGTAAGTTCTCTTCATTGTTAATTTGCAGGCCGAAATTGGAAGGCACTCAACTCAAGATCGCCAGTGGGAAGTCTACAGGTTCCTCTTGGATGAAAATTGCGACATTCCGTTATCAAGTGGTCAAGCCAGAAATCAAATAGTGGACAGAATTAGAAGAACATTAATGGGCTGGTAGAATGATCCACTGGAAAACAGCATTGATGATGAAATTGGTTTTGCCTTCTCGCATCACATGTGTACCCATCTTTCTAGGTGGACAGCTCCGCGCTGCAATGCTGTCCTTATTTTCCGATCATGAACCAAACCGATCATTGAGGTCATGCAGCAAGATAATATATTCTCTATATATAACCAGGCTTCTTGTTGTAATCATTCGTTTCCAGCTGGCTATTAATATTCAGTGTTTCATTTCCATCATCCTCTACAACGTAGTCAAATAAGCATCCATGGCACCTTTAGAAGATGCACGAGGCGATCCCTTTGTAATGAAAGTGTAAATTATCTAATAAACTCTTTCCTCAGTAATTTTTTTTTAAAAAAAAACTAGGAGGAGGGCTGGTACGTAGTGGTAGAAATCTTGTAAGGTTTTGTACTTTACCTTTCGTGATGCAACAAAGATCCGCAAAGGTAAGATGCACTCAATATGAAAGACGTTTAGGCCAACAAATTTGCCGTTGAGAGGTCGTTGGATAACCCGGGAAGAGCTGTAACGGGTGGTCCTTTTCATGATCAATTGGTGATTGGTTACCACGTTTTTTGGGCTCTCTTGGAGCTGCAACCATCATTTTAGCTGAATTTCAGAGCCTGCGCTGGTCTGCCTTTGGCATGGGGTTTTTAGGCTTCAGATCAGTAGTGCTGGAAACTGACAAGAAGGAAGCCGTGCGTGCCCTTTCGGTGCTACCTCTCCAGCTCATCCTTGTTTTATCCTAACTGGTGACATCTGTGTTCTTCAGTGAGGGTGGCCGCATTCATAATCTTCGTGTAGGTAACCAAGCTTTGATTTCTTGGCCAAAATTGGAGTTCATGGTGATGAGGGTCAACGTATATTGCAGAATGCTTCTCCAGCCCCCGATATCGGTCTATTCTTTTTGGAAATATGCCAGCAGTTGAGTTCTTGAGGTCCCACTTTGTGTTTTGCTTTCAACCACAGCACAAAGAAAAGAAAGATTTTGGAGGAATCAGACTTCGTGTGTGTTTGTGTTTGCTTTCAATAGCTTGATAACTCTCTCTGTTTGTTGCTTTTGGTGTTAAGAGGCAAGAATCATCCATGTAGGCTTTACCATGTCATTTTTCTGGGAATTTTAGCTTTTCTTATCGTAGTTTGAACAGTACTTGTGGCTGATTTGGAGGAGGAGGCCATCGTATCTTAACATTAACCATTGTATTTTACGTAATAATATTTTTTTATTAATTTAAATATCACAGCTAGCTTGTATTTATCTTAATTAATTTTATAAATCTTAAAATTAACAATTATATAAATCTTTAATAATTATCATTTTAGCAGCCACGACTCAAAGTTGAGATTATGGGAACAAACCCCAAACCCCTTAGTCCAAGCTCCACTAAAAATAACCTACATTATTTTGTTTATACGAGTGGAAAGGAGAAATTTGATTTTATTAACACATGTAACTCCCAGTAGTAATTCTTTTTTTTTCCCCTCGTATCTATCTATTTATCTCGTATTTAAGTTAATTATGGAATAATATAAAATTTATTCAGCAATAAAAACCAAGATAAGGGAGACGAATTACACGCTATCACTAACGACGAGGACATTAATGTGCTCTGATCTGCAGTTCTTCCTGTCTTTCTTTGCTTGCTGCCTAGTTTGATTCTCTATAACCACAATGTCTTTTACAGAAAAGAAGAAACAGACTCCAATCCTCAAAATCAATAAAAATGTGTACGCTGGAAAAACGAGGCAACGTCTACATCCGGACATCAACCGGCAACGATGAGCACAGGCTAAACCCAACAGGCCAACACTCCTCGACTCAGTCCGATCAGCACTCAGCCGCATCCGCCTCCCCTCCGAACCCACCTCCCCTTCCTCCGTTTTGATCACCACCGCACACGGCAAATTCTTCTCCAATGGCTGAGATCTTTCGTGGGCCCGATCCACAACATCCCAATCCATCACCCTATCTCGCTACAGGATGATGTCATCAAAATTGCGTGGTCTCGTATCCGATCACATTTCTCTTCCCATGCCAACGATTGCAGCTATCACGGGACACGCGTCGGCAGAGGGGGATGGTCTATGCTTTGTGTCGTGATTATGAGGAGAGATAGAGGGTTTTTGTATATGAGTGAGTTGGATATTGGGCTTGTGGTGCCTGCTTGGTTTATGGCGTTGCTGGAGTGTAAATTTGGGGACGTGAAGGCGAGGAGGGATGTGGTGTTGAAGACAGAGAAGTTGACGGCGGAGAAAAGGACTGTGGATATGGTTGTTGGAATTGCGGAGGAGACTGTGGAGGCCGCGGTTGGGTTAGGCGAGGAAGGGGTGTCTGACATGAGGTTAAACTTATTTTTTGTTAATTTTTTTAATGTATTTTAATTGTATTGATATTAAAAAAATAATTTTTTAAATATATTTTTAAATAAAAAATATTTTAAAATATAATATTTATGACACCTTTAGATACAGTGAAAATATTTAAGAGTAAGTGTGATGGTCAGGTGTATCGCATAAGTATCGATGGCTGTTATGGGCGAGGTTTTGGATGAGTTGGGTTTGATGAGACTGTTGAGAAGGAGAACGGGAAGGGAAATAGATCAAAATTGTAATTGTAATTAGCGTCCTCTAATAGTCAATATTATGGGAAATAATAATTGAAAATCTGAAATGTTTCATGTACAGTTGTGTTTAAATAATAATAATAAATTTTATATTAAAATTTTATTTAATAATTTAAATTATTGAATTTAATTTTTTTTATTATATTATTAAAGTTTAATGATTAAGTGATTATGGGTTTGAAATTTATTATTTTTATTTATTTAATAAAGAATAAATATAATAAAAAATAATATAAATTATATTTTAAAATTAAAAATGGATTAAAATTGTGATTAATGCTTTTTGATTGTTATGGAAATAATATGGAGATTTGCCATGTATGGCGATTTCTTTACATGTTTTACATGTTGTACACATCGCTGGTGCTTCTTTCACGGAGATTATGTGAAATGTGTTGGTGGCATGACATGAAGATGTATTGTAACAGGAACAAGGCTGGACCGATGTTTTTAAAATTTTAAAATTTTAAAAATACTTTGGAAAGATATTATAACTGTGTTGAATTTATAATTTTAATAATAATTATTTTTAAAAACAATTTTTATTTGAAAATATATTAAAATTATTTTTAAAAATTATTTTTAATATTAACAAATAAAATATTATTAAAAAATAAAAAAATAATTTTCTTGAAAAGCACACAAAGAAATTTACAGTAAAAAGAAAATCCTTACCGTTGAAAGAGAGACGGATGGAGCCTGATGGACAGCAAAAGCATGATAAAATTAGGTCCGTCTACGAATTTTTTCACAGGAGATTTCAGTAAACAAGCAGATGCTTGGAGGGTGATTAGAAGTATAATTATGGTTATTTTTTTAAAATTATTTTAAATATTAGTGTATTGAAATAATTTAATAATATTACAAAATGTTAATTTGAAGTGGAATTTTTTTTTTTTTAAATACAAAAACAAATAACATCTTATTATTTGTCAACACATTACTGGTCAACTCAGGAGAGGGTATTTTACTTCACCAAATAGAGAAACACGAGAGCTTCCAGTCAATTATTCAACACCCGCTACAACCCGTGGTTCAACAACCCAAAATGGTGTCTGCTAGTGATAATAAGATATCTTTTTTTTCTCTCGAAATAAGATATTCTTTGTCAAACGATTAAAAAATAGAAGAATTGACTAGAATAATATGCTCTCCCAGTCTCACTTATATGCCTATTATGTAGCCATTAGATTTGGCATCTTCGGATTCACAAAGAAACTCCCTTTTCTCGTAAATTATTAAAAAAAAACTTTAAATAACTCTTACCATTCTTTTTTAGTAAAATAGTATTTATATTGTGATAAAATTACTTTTTAAACTATATTTTATTTAAAAATATATAAAATATTTTTTAAAACATTTATTTTTAATATAAATGAGTCCAGAATTAAGTACTACTTTGAATTTTATACCGACAAATTGAAGTTTAAAATTAAAAAAAAACAGGTTCATCTATTTTCCATCTACTCCTCTTTATTTTTTTTTATATAATAAAGAGAGTGGATTCTTAATTACCCATAATTATATTTACTATCTCCTCATCAATCGAACAGAAATTAATTCGAAAAAGTATTTTTTTTTTACTCTTCTCAGCGGCCCACTTAAAAAGTTTTCATGTAGCGGTGTCCAGCTAATAATGCATACCATCTCATAAAACCACGCATACTCATACAGCTACTAAGATACATCGCCAACGAATTTCCTTTCCAGATTATTATTAAAAATAAATAAATAAATCCAACCCCTCCTCTCTCCGGTTCCATTCTCCATCTCTCTTTTCCCCTCTCCATTCACCCACCCACCGACTCACTCACTGCAGAGACAAATGCGGAGATGACTACTTCACGATGGCGGAAGAATACTCGCTCTTTTTAATTTAATTTATAGCCTCTTTTGATAGTTGCCTAGAGACTTGGTGCCCAATCTCCGTCAATTCCAATGTCTTCAACGTTCAGTTCCTCACGAAATAGTCCTGGTAGCGCCAGGCTACAGCTCCAGTTTGGTGCTGTTTCCAGGCTTAGATCTTCTTCTTTAAAGAAGCCGCCCGAGCCGCTCCGCCGTGCCGTGGCTGATTGTTTATCCTCCGCTGCTGTCGCCACCTCTCACCACGGAATTTCCCCTGTCACATCGACTGATGCTTCTAGAACGCTTATTGTAAGTGTTTGATTTTGATTGGATCTTGAAGTTGTTGATTTCAATTTGAGTTTTTTTTTTCTAATTCAGTTTACTGTTTTTACCTCTTAATTCGAGATTTATGTGTTAAAATGAGGGACTTGGATTTTTTTAGGCTTAATAAGTGAAAAGGTGTTGCTTCCTTAAGTGGCAAGTGAGAGAAAATTGGAATTTGGTTTCAATTTGTGTTTGCTTTACATTTTTCTTGGAGCCAAGGATGGTATTCATGACCAAATTGAGATTCTTAAGAGAAAATCGTGTTGCATTTCAATGCATCTACTTTCCTTCCCCCCCCCCCTGTGTGCAGTTAATTTGAGTAATGTTGTGCGATTGACTTTATGAAAAAAAAGCCGTCATTTGTCTTACCTTTTGTCATATTTGTAAGCTTTTGATTGCTGCTCTACTAAAGTATTGCCACATGTGGTATTTGAAATCTGATGCTGCTTGAATTTATTGCTTTTTGTAGTTTTAATTAACTTTTAGTGAAAGACGGATCTGATTCACTGGCAGTTGATGGATGTTTTATTTTGTATCTAGTGAAAAGCATTTATTGGTAGGTTGTGACTAACCTGAATGCATTAGATTTTCACAGTAGGCTTATCTATGTTGAAATCCCATGAAGAATCAGAGAAAGGAAAGGGAATCACGAACCCATAGTAATCGAATCATTTGTTAGTGACTGTTTTGATTTAATCATTGTTTTTGAAGCCCAAGCGGAGCCTTAGATGCTTTGATATATAATAATGACATCAGCTAACATGCATATCTCGGTTTTCAAAGCACTGTTCACTTCTGCCTCGTGTTGTCTCTCATGGCACTCTTCATAAGAATAATTAATCACACTTGGCTGTCAGGCCAAGGTGATCAATGGGGGTTTGGATTTCGTGGAGTATTAGGTTCAATATCGCACCAATAAACAAATTACAATGACATTCTGCTATTAAAATTGAATGCACGGGATACTGGTTTGAATTTACTACTTCAATGAAAAAATGGCAGGATTATCTGGCAGCCCCTACAACTACTGATCTGGCCTATGGTGTAATTCTAGAACATACAATTGCAGAGAGGGAGCGCAGGTAAATGTGTTGTTTGTTATTATTTCATGATGTATATTCTCAACTTATTTTCTTTTGCTTTGCACATAGAAACGACTGCTATGGAACCTATTCCCTTTTAATGCATTAGATGGAATTAGAGAAACATGAATTGTTAATATGGTGTGAGAAAGAAATGAAATTGATGTGCTGTCATGTATGCTCAAATATTTAAGGTATGATCAGGTGCATATATCAAGAATATTATTGGTATGGCAGCTTGTGGACAGGGAGAGGGGGGAGAACAGTAAGCTTTCAAATATAAGTTGGTCTCACCTGTTGCATTGAACCATCTTGATTTTGGTCATTCTTAGTTTTCTATAAATAGAGAAAAGATATACAGGGAAAAAAGCACAAGAAGTAAGACATCCAGCCTAAAAACAAACTCAAGATAAGCAACTCAAGTCTCTGCATGATAGATTCAACACCCAGAGTTGTCACAACCTCACACACTGGACTGTCCATGTCCTTGTAAATGCCAAAATTAAAATAAGGCCGCGATCCTTCTGTTCTTCAAGTGAAGCACTCTGAAACAAGTTGATGTGATGAACCCCTAATTGATAATTATCATTTTCAACTTACCTGTTCTATTTAAGACTTTTCTCTTTTGCTCGGTGAATGGTTGAAATCAACAATCATTTCTGGAATATTGCTGAATTTACGAATCACATCATCTACTGCTAGTTTCCATATTATGGAAATTTTATTTGCTATATGTTAGGACTCTGATACTTCCTCAATTTGGTATATTCAACTCTACACAAGGCTAAAAAGAATGGCTGTCACGGATGTGTTCTCAGATTAGTTGTACTGCTGCTGATGTTGGATGCATGTTTGTGTTTTCCTACTAAATGAGCTATGGGTTGCTTACTTGTGCAAACTTTCTGTTTTTATTTCATCTCTTTTGCTTTGAAAATATTTTGTAGGATAGTACCTGTTCTAATGTTAAGTATTTTACCACTGACACGGCTTTAATTTGTACCAGTCCAGCAGTAGTTGGAAGATGTGTGACACATTTGAAGCGTTACCTTCTACGGTACGTTGGCCTTGCACAAAGTTGTTTCCTTATTAGCTTTTGAATGTAGAACAGACAGTCCATCTTTAATATGCAGTCTTTCATGTGCGAGCCATTGCTGGTGATTTGTTCTTCCTTATGGGATTTTTCTCCATTACTTTAGTTACAATGAAAGGAGACATTAGGGGCTCTATGCTATGTGGTGCATAAGCTCATGGGATTTTTGGCATCAAATCAACCTGAAAATATAAGTGCACTCCCTGGCCTATCCTAAGATGGCAGATGACAGATTTTAAAGAGCGAGCTTGACATAGCTGAGATAAATGCAGTCAGTGGATTGGAGAAAGAATTCTTGGATGATTGAAAAGCATCTTTCCCACATCTGCCCTAGACTTTATTCAAACATGTGGAGTTTTGGGTCCACCTTTCATTGATTTTCATGCCACAAACATCTGATTGGCTGCTAGCCAGACTAGCGAAGCCTCTTGAACTGCATGCTAATCAACTCTATTAAATTTTGGAAGAAGAATTTTTTATTTTTGTTATTCAATTATTTTGTCTATAAATAATTGGAATGAAGGTCAGGATGCATGTCTCATCCTGGTTGCATTAAATAGAAAAGTGTTTTCTATGCCAGATATGTGACCTTTTATGAAGTAGTCAGCTCTGTTAGATTCTATGATTAGTTTATAATTATTTTTTTCTTTTGCCACAGATATAAGCCTAATGAGGAGACATTATTTCAGATTGATCGGTTTTGTGTGAGCATAATTGCTGAGTGTGATTTCAGCTTAAAACGAACATCATCAACTTGGTCTGGATCTCTGAATCAGCAATCTGTTTCATCAACAGCATCTGCAAATTACTCACCTTCCCCACCTGTATATATTTATGCTTCTGAAGCTCTTGTAAAGTCATTAAATTATGTGCGTTCCCTTGTAGACACTCACATTCGAAAGCAATCTGTCCAACCACCTCCAACTCCGTCACCTTTCTTTGATAGAAATGCCCATTTAATCTCTTCAAGTGGCTCAGAATCTTCAGAGAAGAATGACCCTACTACTTCACCTGCTCCAAACTTATCAAATGTTGAAAATGTTGAGGTGGCCGAGGATCTTGATTACATTGCAGATGATGTTTTGAAGTGGCGTTGGGTTGGGCGACCATTTCTATCAACTGAGAGGTAACAAACTTTTGTATGCACTGTTTTCTAGGTTAAATCTTTTCTTTTTAACTTTGGTGATGTCTCCTATTCTGTTGCTTTATGCATTGGTTGAATGTATTCATTTCATAATGCAGTGATTGTCCTGTGGATCTCCATGATGTGAGTGTATGCAAATTCCTAGAATTAGGTGCTGCAGCTCTAGTTGTAGGAGACATGGAAGATAACACGAAGGGCCAGCCTTGGAAATATTTTGGAACAGCCGATATGCCTTCCCTTGATCAACTGCTGCAGCCTTCATCAGTCACAACAATTACCAATTCAGCCTCAGCTCGTCGCCACTTGAGAACAATAACATCATCTAAGCGGAGTAAAGCAGGACCTCACCAAATCTGGCATGTTCTTCTTCCTAAAATTTTTGCTTTGTCAAGCTTGGAGAATTTTGTTCCAATTAAGATTAGATTTTCTCTTACATGTAAACGAATCCATCACATATACTTGTGACTTACTTTTGTGCTATGGCAAAGTTGCGTGATAAATGTTGCCTAGTTGTTAAGAGTGATAGTAAAGTAACTTGGGTTCTCATTTGGAGAGGAAGGTGGTCGGTCATCATTTAGTTAGATCATAGTGATGCTCCACTACCTCTTGCTTGAAATTTATTTACAGCTGCGTAGACCTTGATATAAACATCACATTGGTTTGAAAATGTTGATTAAACTCCTGAACATTTTGATTCCTGTTGCAGGGAGGATTCTCCTGTGAGCACGTTTCGCCCACGTGCGCGACGGCTCTTCCAGTATCGTCACTACAGGTACAAAATGACAGATCCTATGGTTCTAATATTCTCTTCACATCTAGAAAAGGTGGTCTTGGTTTTTTATACTTTGACTTTATATGGTCATCTATTTGTGACTGGAATCACTTTCCTTGTTATGACATAATCTTTATCAGCATTTTCTTCTTTTTGGTGTTTCTAATCTTATGCACCCCTTACCTTTGCCCCTGTTAAATGCAGTTGTACATTTTTCACAAATGCATAATGCTCTTTTGTAGTCGAAACTTGAAAACAACTAATTGTTAAACTAATTGTTTTCTGTTGGTGGCTTCATTTTCTTGTTTTGGGTTTTATTACCCCAGTTCCTTTTCTGTTGTGAGTTCAGGGTATTTCATCTGACCACTTCCCTTTCTCTTATTATTTTATTTTTAATTGTTTCAGTGGACAGCAACCTCTGCGATTAAACCCCGCTGAGGTATGCGAGGTTATTGCTGCAGTTAGCTCAGAGACATATTCTGCTAGTGCCAATCATTTTACCGTTTCTAGATTAAATAATAACAGCGGAAAGCCATCAATGGATGTGGCTGTGAGTGTTCTTATTAAACTTGTCATTGACATGTAAGTTTTAACTAGCATCGTTTTCTTTTTCTTGTATATTTAATTCTCAACCAGACACTGTATCTTTTGCTATCGATCTGTACACACATACATACTTTTGCTCTATACATGATTAGCTAATGCAATCATCTGCTATATAATCATAATCATATGATTGTTGTCCACATGAAAAGGCCGGGAGCTTTTCAAATTTGCCATGGTGATTGCATGTTTTTATAATTGCCTCGGAAATAATCAAATATTAGTGGCTTTTGTGATCCAATGCTGGGGACTGAGTTACCTAGAAGGCTAGAACATGTACTGCTGTGGAATGCAGCGTGGCTGGGAAGGAAAGTGGTGTACACCTGTGTCAAAATAAATGATACAGTTGGGTCACCTTCATTTGGAGTTCATGTAGAGTGCTTAATGGAAAGTTAATGCCATTAGACTGGCTTAGAAACAGAAAAAAATTTGGATCATCAAGATCAGTGATATTAGAATTGGATTGTTTCAATAATGAGTCTCTGATAAAAAGTGTTTCGTAATTATGAATTATAATAGTTCTTTTTTGGAGGATAAGTTAATCTTCAAATTGGGTCTTCAGCAGGATGATTTGGCATTGTAAATGGTACCGATTTTATTTTTTCCAATAACCTGCTTCATGTTTAGTTAAGATGAACATCTATTGTTTTTTCTGTGCTTGATCCATTGTTGTAGTTTTGGAGATTGAGTTTGTACCATGAATTACAGGAAATATCTATCAAGGCAAATTATAAAAAATTAAATTTGATCAAACATTTCTTGTAGTTTAATTGACTTAAAACATAACTTTTATTAAGCCAAGAAACATGGCAAATAGAAGCAAATGTTCCATAAAAAGCTACCATGAATTCCTTCTTGCGCTGATGCCAGGTTGAGATGTGCTTGGATTTTTCGAAGACTGCTTTATTTTTCCCAGGGGTTCAATTTGATGTGTTTTCTTTAAGAAAGAAATTTGTCATGATAATGAACTGCTTAAAGAAGTTCACTGGAAATTTTGTTTGTAGGTATGTTATGGACTCCGGGACAGCTGCTCCTCTTGCTCTGTCCATGCTTGAGGTGCCGTGTCAATAAAATATCAATTTGGTTATTATGATTAGATTGTGGAAGCTTCTGATTTTATTTTTTCTTTGAGTTTGCCTTTCAGGAAATGCTTAATTCTTCAAAAGCTGCTTGTAGGGTCCGTGCCTTTGATTTAATTCTGAACCTTGGGGTTCATGCTCATTTGTTGGAACCTGTGTTGATCAATGATGCTTCTACCATTGAAGAAGAGTATTCACAAGAATCAGTTTTAGACTATAAAGAACAACTTCCAACACAGGGGAACCAAAAAGCAGATTCTGTTAACAAGTTGGGAACTTCATCAGCAATTAAAAACTTTGAATCGTGGATTTTAAATATTTTATATGAGATACTTCTTCTTCTTGTCCAGGTACGGTTCCATTTGGCATCATTTAAGCAGTTTTTTGGTTAATTTATGTCCACTTATTTTTGTTCACCTTTACATAATGAGGAGGTAATGTCTTGGATTCCTTATTTGTTGACTCCAACTTCCCATGTTGATGTTTTGTATAACTCTTCACTATCTGATGCCTTGAATTTGTTTTTCCAGACAGAGGAGAAGGAAGAATCTGTTTGGGCTTCTGCTTTAAGCTGTTTACTTTATTTTGTCTGTGATAGAGGCAAAATCTTGAGAAACAGATTAGAAGGCCTTGACATAAGGGTAAGCTTGACTACTTCAGAGTAGTATCATGAAAATGCAACTCCGTCAAACTCTCTCCATTTAAGTATGTCTATTTTTGTTGCAACCATTGCATATTGACTTCACAGAAGGATTCCTTCAAACTTTAGTACTACATGCTACTGTCATGGAAGTGCATATTCCTTATTCTTCCTCTTATTGCTCTGCTTTGACCAGCAAAAACTAGGGGGTGGAGTATTTTCTTGTCTTCTAAACTTCGTAAGCTGTTAGGTTCACTTTTTGAGTGAAGTTTATGGTTTGATGTAATTCCTCTTTGTATGGCATGCGGCAACAGTACATAGTTGTCCTGTTAGTGTCTGGAACTCCCGATTAATATTGTGCTTAGGCAAACATCTTCAGGAGTTTGATTGATACATTCTTGTGTCCATTTTCAGGTGATTAGAGCCCTAATAGAGACTAGCAGAAAGAATTCTTGGGCAGAATTGGTTCATAGTAAGCTCATTTGCATGTTAACGAATATGTTTTATCAAGTTTCTGATGGGTCTATGATGACCATCGCAATGAACCCAGTGTTTCTCATAGACGAGCTTGACCTGATTGGGGGAATTGAATTTATTTTCCATGAGGTATGAAAATCATTTTTTCATTGCTTGATATAAACTATAGGCATCAATAATTGTAATAAACCCTGTTCCCCCTATTACATCTTTACCCATATCTTTTGTTATGTTTTGCAGTATTCTCTAGCTAACTTACGAGAAGAGAGGAGAAATCTGTACTTGATTCTTTTTGACTATGTGTTGCATCAAATAAATGAAGCTTGCGTAGCAGCTGGGGAATCTGAATTCAGTGATGATGAGATTCAGTCTATTGCAGCTCTCCTCACTCTTGCAAATGCACCTGAAGCCTTTTACAGTTCTGTTAAGCTGGGTTTGGAAGGCATTGGGGAACTTCTGAGAAGATCAATTTCTGGTGCACTGTCTAGATATCCCAACAATGAACGATTAAATATGGTAAGCTGAAGGTAGAATGAATTGCTCTAGGTCTTCATTCTGTGTTTCTGATAAGGAAATCACAGAAGGCTTACTCTTCACAAAACCCGAGGACTACTCTCAAGCACACGTGCACATACACAAAATCTTTTACTCTGTGCATGTGCAATCGCATGTGGTCTCTATCATTTATATTTGAAAATTCAATTTCTGAGCATGAAGTTATTTGCTTTGGATTTTTTTTTCTTCTTTTTGCAAATTGGATGACTAGAAATGTTTATTTTCATTTCCATGTTTGTCTGCAATTACCCATGCCTACTGTTGTCTGAATGATCTGATGATAACAGTAGTCTTTTGAAGGCCCTTTTTCCCAGGTGCCATAAGGATAACAATAATATATATTATGCTGATATCTTCAGTTCCCAGTAACCCTGCTAATCATGGCATGCACTCTTTCTAAATCTTCAACTCAATTCTTAGGGGTTCCTAAATCAAAGTTCAAGCATATTACATAAAACACCAATCTCTATCCTCATGTGGCAAGAAATAATTTACTGATTAGTAAAGACTTAATACATATTTACATGCTGGAGATGTGCATGGGCTTCATCCAGGCATTGGGAAACATCAGTCAAAACCTATAGGCCTAGCCAAAACTAATCAGGCGATTCAAATTTAGACCTCAGCAATCCTGAAATTGAAGTTCTAGCTAAGCTGTTGGTTACTCAACTCTCACTCATATCTTACGTAATTCCTGGTTATTCTTTGTAGCTGAAGCTGTAGCATGTCTACAGTGACTTCTGTTTCAAAAACCTGTCATGTATAACACATGCATTTAGAAATAGGTTTTGATTGGACTAAATGTACCTACCTCTTTTTGAAAGACAGTTTTAACCAAATTTCATTTTTTTTGGACAGCATTATATGTGATGGTGCCAAAATTTGACCTCATTATGTTCACACATTTAACTGCATTTGGTTTGCCTAGCTTTTGGCAGTGACACATCTTCAGTTTTGTACATTGTAATTTATGCTTATCACATTAAATTGCATAGCATTTATCCTTGTTCATTTCATCTTGGCGGTGTTCTTATGTAATTGCTGATATGTGTTGCACCAGTTCATAGAATTTATAGGCACAAACATATCTTTCCATGAACTGCTGATTAATTATGGTTTCTTTATTATCGATTTGGCTTCTTTCTGAATTTAACCTGTTCCTTACAGCTCTTGGAGAATGTAACAGAGAAATTTAATGCAATAATTAGTTCCTTTACTCATTTGGACAAAGAGTTCTCTCATCTGATTGAAACAACCCAATCTTACAAGTTTCTGGAAAGCGTAGAGAGTGCAGTTCCAAGAAATGGTGTCGGCGTGAAAGAAAAACTGTCGTGGGCCACTTTGCATTCTCTTCTTCACTCAGAAAGGATTGCTTACCGTCAGAATGGCTATACCTGGTTGGGTGATTTGCTTATTGCTGAAATTACTGAGGGAAGCAATGTAAATGTATGGTTAAATGTCAAAGAATTGCAGGGTAAAATTGCCTATGCTGGTGTACATGATTCTTCAGTTTCGTCAGATGTTCCTATGTCAATTTGGCTTATGTGTGGTCTTTTGAAGTCCAAACATAATATCATCAGATGGGGATTCTTGTTTGTTCTAGAGAGACTTCTCATGCGATGCAAATTTTTGTTAGACAAGAACGAAATGCAACACCGAAGGAGCAGTGATGCCAGTCATGAGCATGCAGATAGCAGACTCGAGAACGCAAATGCTGTGATAGATATTATGAGCTGTGCTCTATCCTTGGTTGCTCAAATAAATGAAACAGATCGTATCAACATTTTGAAGGTAATTTGTTGGTCAACAAATACAACAATTGCCTAACCCAAATAGCTTCCTGATATTTAGGGGCAATGCCTACTATGAAAAAGATCTATATTCACATTGTTCCTCATAGAATAATTTGACTAGATAGTTGGCATTGCTAATATTTTTTCATGCCTTAAATGTCCTGGAGATTAATATTTGAAATTGTCTGAATATAAATGCAGTAGTGAAATTCGATGCATCTTCCCTTGCATTCAAGGGGTTCTGAAAAGTTGAAAGATGCACTGGTTTTATTATCCAGAAAAATAAATAAACAAATAAAATAAAAGATGCAATATAGCACATGTTTTCTATTTGCGTATGCACTTCACTCTGGGAAGTAGCTATGTTCTTTCCTTTTAAAGGATGGTTTCAGGAATTGAATTGCTTGCTTCTACCTTTTCTTATCTTTCAATTCATAATATGCATTGCATTGGAATTCTCCTTTAAGGTTTATTTGCCCCAACTCATGTTCCATTGGTGTTTTCTAAGCAGATGTGTGACATATTGTTCTCTCAATTGTGCCTGAAAGTTCTCCCTGCAACTGCAATCCCAAATGGTGAAGGAATGCAAAAAGGTAAAGTTTGTGGTGGAGCGGATGAAAATAAGAAAAATGATAAATGCGATCGCACCTCTCAACTAAATGACTTCCACTGGAATGAATTCATGGAAGAAGCTGATAGCAGATCCAGATCTAGCTACAGCATCAATACTTCTCTGATATGCAAGACAGCATCAATGGCAGCAATGCTTCTCCAAGGACAGGCTATTGTTCCTATGCAATTAGTTGCACGTGTTCCTGCTGCATTGTTTTATTGGCCACTTATTCAACTAGCTGGTGCAGCAACGGACAATATTGCTTTGGGGGTTGCTGTTGTAAGCAAAGGAAGAGGAAATCTTCCTGGTGCAGCATCGGATATCAGGGCAACCCTTCTATTGCTTCTAATTGGTAAATGCACGGCAGATCCTTCTGCTTTCCAGGAAGTTGGCGGAGAAGAGTTTTTTAGGTGATTCCTCTCTTCTCTACTTCCTAGGAATGATTTGCCATGCCATTGTTTAAGTCATGCCAACTCCTTTTGCTTTTTGTTTCTGGCAGGGAACTTTTAGATGATACAGATTCAAGGGTAGCGTATTACTCTTCAGCTTTTCTTTTAAAGGCAAGATGCTATCTTATTCTCACTAGAAAACTTTAATTATTTATTTTTCTAATTATAAGTTGAATTTTGCTGAATCCTTCAAATCTGAATTTTTCAGAGAATGATGACAGAAAAGCCTGATGAGTACAAGCACATGCTTCAGAATCTCATCTTTAAAGCACAGCAGGTAAGGCTTTATTTGTGCTTGAAATAATGCAATTCTTAAATATGGTATGCTCATTGTCTGGGAAAAGATATACGAGAGAATGAACTGGGTATGTTTGTCTCTGGTCATAATGTCTGAGAAGTGAGCAATGTATGGCCATTTTCGTGTTTAAAGTACTGACATAGAATATCTACAAGCTGTCATAAAGTTTCATTATGACCAGAGGTCAAACATGTCTAGTTCTGGTGTATTTCAGTAACTCTAAACATGAAATACCAGAGGTCAAACATCGCTTGTGTGCTTGCTTTTGTTTTATGCAGAGCAACAATGAGAAGCTGTTGGAAAATCCGTACCTTCAGGTGCGCGGCCTGCTTCAACTCTCAAATGATGGCTTGTAATATAGTGACTCTCATAGACACTGCAATGCTGTGTAGTTTGAAGTTCTTTACTCTTGTCACACGTGATCTTTCACTCACCCGGGGACATTTGACAAAGTCTTGAAGGTCCATAATCAGATCATGCCTGGTCTTTTGAAATAACACAGGTTGGTATCTGTTATATGGAAATACTTCAACCGGGCAAAATATTTGATTAAAGTGGAGTACAAGGTTCCAGATCTCCTCCCTGACATACCAATGAAATAAATTAAAAAAAAGGCTCAGGGTAACAGTGAAATAAGAAAAAAAGGCTCAGGATACAAGATGAAAGCTGAGAAATCGCTGTGGACCTTATAGGGTCCAAGATCAACTGCGTCTTCAATTGTCGCACCAATTCTCCTAAGATGAGCATGCATTGAAAAGACTGAAGGATTTTTTGATTGGTGTACCAAGTTGAAATATATGCAGCAAGCACTAAAAGATTGGCCAGAGTAAAAGATGTTCAGGAACTTTTTGGAGTAACCCTGTTCAATGGTTCTGGTACTTGGTTTTTTTGCCACTAAAATCTAACAGAGTTCAGAGGTTTAAAATATTATCAGGTATTGTCTTCAGTCCTCAATTATTATCGCTATTTGTGTATTTTTCACTTGTTTATTGTGCTTCTGAATACCACATCTTCGTCTTTGCGTGTGATGAAACCATATAAGTTGTTTTTAGGTTCATATTGAAGGGCCATTTTCAAAATATAATTGTATCTGTTTAGGGCTTGAGACCATGTTGGTAGGAGCGCTAAAGCGATCACTCTCTGCAAAGATTCTGAAAGATAGCTCTATTTCTGTAGTTCCTAGACCACGGCTTGGCAGTGGCACAGTAACTCAAGAGCCTGTTTGGCATGACTTATTAAAAGTGACTTTTGACTTTGAGTTATAATTCAGAAGTTGATTTTATAAGTAACTTGTGACAAAATAAATTAAAATGACTTTAAATTAGATCTTTTTGAAGAACAATCTTTTTGAAGAAAAGATGTGGTACATGTCAAAATCCACAAGTTAAATTTAATTAAATCAGAACTGACTTAATTTTATAACAAATTTTTCATTCAAGTCAATAGTCATTTCTAGCTAGCATATTTATGACTTTTCTATGAATATTTTTTTTAAAAAAAAAAACCTTAAATCAATTGATAAAAGTCATACCAAACGGAACTTTAGTAATGACTTTTTTTGTATGTCCAAACCTGTAAGGAAATCATTATAGATGCTTGACAACTTCAATAGAACTTGCATATTTCATGTCATGGAATTTGAGTTGAAGAGAAAAAATTCTTCTGTGCTTTAATGTTGTCATGTACCTGCACTAACGAATGCATTCTTTTATGTGGTTGCAGTAATTGTGTGCATAATATTTAGAGAAGGCTTTCAGGCAGCTTCAAATCAAGTCTAAATTCCTCTTTGTACAGAATCAGGATTCCTCTGGGCCTTTTTTTTTTTGGGTACCCGAGGCAGTATTAAAAATACAGGCTTCTTTTTTTAAACAGCCAACATTCTTAGTTCGTTTTTAACTCATAAGAGGTTTATCAATTTTGTTGTGAAGAGACGCCCTGGGTTATGGATGCTCAGTGACCAGGACCTGAAGGTGCTGGCTGGCCTGTATCACAAAGCTCTCCAGCTGCATTGTTTAGGAAATGTTGTGATTTGGACCGTCTCCAGAGTGGGTTTCTTTGCATGTGTTACTGATTTTTTATGTTGTAAATATGTAATTTTTCTCTTTATGGCGGGCCGCCTCAAACCTGGTGTGATCTTTTGTATAATGGCTTTTGTGAAATGTTGCCCTTTACTGAGTCTATGGTGTGCGAGTTGATTTAAATAAAAAGATTCAGTTCTCGGCTCTTCTTATGTTCACCATATCATTTGTGTAAACATGGGTCATGATTGATGCAAGAATCCATGTCTCTAACTAGTTCATAACACCTCGGAACACGTAATTTATACCTGTCTATTCCGTGGTTGATTAGGGTTCCCTTCACCATCTGATTTTCAGCAGTGTTGTAGAACTTGCACAGAATTTCATTTTTCTTGATACGCAACTTCAAAGCAGCTGCAAAATTGCATATTAGTGGATCTCTACAGGGGAGGAATTGTTTCTGTAAACTAATGATAGGTGGCAAGATATAGTGACCTCTGGCTCCATGTCCCTGTGGGAGGATGACCCTGTGTGTCTCCAGCGATGAGGTTATTTTTTAAATTTTTTAGTGTTTGTTTATCATTAGAAAAATTAGTTAATGAAAAATAGTTTTTGATTAATAAAAAATACTTTCCAGTCAATAGAAAATATTTTTCAGTCAATAGAAAATATTTTCTAGTCAATAAAAAATATTTTTCAGTCAAAGAAAAATTTGGCTTGATTTTCAGAAAAGTATTTTTTTTTAGCTATGTTTGTTTTTTAAAAAGTGATTTTTAGAAAAATACTTTTCAAATTTTTTTATATTTGTTTGTTGTTAGGAAAGTTGGTAAATAGAAAATATTTTTCAATTAAAGAAAAATTTGACTTGATTTTCAGGAAAGTGTTTTCCTAAAAAATTTGAGCGGAAAACACTTTCCGGAAGTTGTGAAAAATTTAGAAATGTTATTATTTACTAATTATATCAAATTTGATCCTCAAACTTTTGATTGTTATATATATTTTGTTTTGAATATTTATTTTTCAATATGATTTTTTAAAATTTAATTTTTATATTAACTTTGGTCCTCATTTTTATAATTGTTATTTTCTTTTCTCATGTTATTTTTTTATTAAAATGTTTTATCTATCAAATTTGATACTTATTCTTTTGATTGTTACTTATTTGATTTGAAATACGTTATGAAATGTTAATTATTATTATTTTAATTTCTTCATCTTTTTTTTTTAGATTTGATCTTTATTATTTTGATTATTATTTATTTTATTTAAGATAATTTATAAAATTATATTTTTTTTCAATTCCATTATTATTCAACTTTTTAATTTGTAAGATTTATTCCTCATTATTTTAATAAACTTGAAAAAAATAAAACATTAATAAATTATTTTTTAGTTTATTTTTCATAATATAACCAAACATTAGAAAGTATTTTCCAGTTTATTTTTCATAATACTATCAAATATAAAAAAATAATATACTTTTTATAAATTTATTTTTCCTTAAATTTATTTAAAAAAAAAAACAACCGCAAACAAACAGAACCAGAACCGAAATAGACATTCCTTCGAAACGCCTTTGCACCACGGATTTGATGATCATGCACCGAGTTTCCATTACAATGTAAAATGAGGCTTTACAGGTGTTTTGAACTACAGAAGCCGTGGGATAACGACTCTCAAACTACAAAAAAATAATGCGAAACGAACCCAGCAAAATGAGCCGCACCGTTCACATTAAGATAAATATATGGAAGAACAGGTAACAAGAACCATAAAGGTGACAATTTAATGGTTCACGTCTCTCACAAAACCATTTTAATGTAAAATATTGACAGTCAGAACAATGGGTTCAGTAATTTCAAGGTTTTTATCCTGCAGCATAAATGATAAAGCACCAACTATCGAAAGCGCATATTCCAATCAAAATGTTGATGTTAAATGAAACTATTAACCAAGGGTCCCTAGTTATACCATGATCCTATGAAGCGACGTGCTTATATCGAAGTTCCTATTCCTGCCCCAAAATGGCCAGTAATATCCTCGACTAGTCAGTGAAATCACTTTAATTTCATGGCTTCAAGGTGGTACCTGTCCAGGTCAAAATCAAGTGCTTCTGCAGTAAGCTTCTCGACATGGTGTCTCCCTGGCTGTGGCCCCTGGCCAATCCGCTGCATAACCCCTTCTCCTTGCACCAATTCTTTCTTGAACACTGTCCGGTGAAAAATTGAAGATTTGTTTATCGAGACAAGAAGTGTTGTACTGCTAACAATAATAGCAGATGTACAGAAGATTAAAGAATACCACTCCATAATTCAAAGATCACGTGCATTAAAATACCAAGGGAAACACCAAGATGCAAATTCCCCTGAAAACCAAGGCCACTTCCAATAGAGAAATGCAAGGCGTGATATCATCGACAACAAAATTGGATACTTATAAACCCTGGAGCGAAGTTTATTCCTTATTAGTTTTCTCCCCTTTCCTACCAGTCACTGTGAGATGCTATGTGGTGTTATTCTAACCACTTCATGAGTTATGTTGCTCCTTTGCATCATGCATGCATGCAAATATTGCTGATGCAATTACATCATGCCACTGGTTAGCACTTTTAAACCTTTTTTTCTTCCCTAGTTGAAGAAAGAAAATTTAACGAGTCAATCAAACATTCCCAGATTCTCTTCAAGAAGAAGCAACCTGAACACCTTATATATGCAACCGTACAGTGCTCTAGTGATCAGGAAAAGAAATCAGGGTACGTGTTAGGGAGCACTTGAATCAATCGGATCTATCAACACAGATAATTCATTTTGAGGTGATTCCATGCTAGTGAATAACAAAGTTTAAAGCAAACTTTATATATATATATATATATATATATATATATATATATAGA